>NW_010239368.1:12058-18118 GCF_000690775.1 Eurypyga helias
CAATGCAGGGGCTAGTGCCAGAGGAGACAGCTGCAGAGTCCTGAGAAGGCAGCGAGTGAGTGAATTCACATCTTCAGTTAAAAGTTTTCTGGCTGCTTATTCAGGTTCCTGTATCTCTGGAGAAGCATCTGAAATGACAGTCCTCCGCTGAGTTCATGGGACTTGGATGCTGAGGTATCAAACTAGTACAGCCCTTCTGTCCCTTCTTCTCTGAAGAGCTGGAATGAACTGCTTATTCGTTTGCCAGGAGCTGGCTCCAAGGGCTCCCATACCACCATCTGCATGGAAGCTTTCCCAAGGGGTTGAATACAGACTTCTTCCCAGGAAGAACTACTGGAAACATGTGCATCTTCATACAAAAACATAACTCTGGGAGAAACTCACCTTTATTTGACGTGGTAGCATACGGCTGCCTGCACTGGGTAGGGAAATTGGGCACAGAAAGAAAGGCCACTCTTTGAACTCTGCTATTTCCATCAACTGCCTTTGGGCTCTCACGCAGAGACTCACATAGTGCATTCACAGAATTGGGCAGTTCATACGAAAGACTCTTTTACCTGAGCCTGGCCACCAGTGCTCCCTCCCTCTGTCCTTCCATCATGGCACTACAGCAAGGTCTAGAAAATTCTCTCTCAAAGCTTGGTCAATACTTGTAGGACAATCATAAAATAATCATAGGCAGGCCTGGATCTATTTCACATCACTAAGGGTTGTGCAACCGGATCATGACCTGACATTACTGACAGTCATCTCAGTAAGCTGTAGAAGAATAATCGTTACTGAAATGAGGTTTGCAGAGTGCAGTGACTAAAATGTATGGAACGCTTTGACAAAGGAGCTGCAGTGTAACCTGTCATTCATGGTTTCTTCTTATTGAGCAACCATACTTATGAACTAATATCTACAAATTGTTCCTCTTACCAGGAACTCACAGTGCTCCTGGCATCTTTGGCAAAAAACAGTGCACAAAAACATAAAATAACATAAGAATTTAATTGTGGAACACTAGCAATACCTCATTATTACATTCTATACAGAGACAATTCAATCCCTGTGGTTAGAAACTGGAGTTGCATTTAGAAATTCAGTTTCTGCTTTGCCATAGTACTCAAGATAGTAACTTAATTCTCTGTTTGGGTGACAGCTTCCACAACAGATGAAGTCCTATTCCACAAAATTTATGTAATGCAGTTTTTTGGGGTTTTTTTCTTCAAGTGCTTTCGGATAATTTCTTTGGTGGAATATATATAAATGAACCTCCAGTCAAATGCGTATCTGTGACTCACTCTACATAAGTCCAACTTCTAACATCTCTCTCATAAAAATAATAAAAAGTCTGAATAGAAGTCTTTATTATAAACTTCTTTTTTATTTTTAAGGAATGACCACTCTGGCCACATTTATTGTCAGATTAGCTACGGTGATAGTCCATTCTTTGCATTTTTTTGTTCCTTTGTTGTATTCCAGTTAAATTTTGAAGTTTGTAAGGACAAGACTGTGTTGATGTCTGCATGACAACAGAAGATGTGAGCACATCAACGGAGGCTTTAATTCAACCAGTGCAAGGAGTAAACCCAGTGAGGGTACAGAACTGCAGTTGGGACACTGCCTCACAGACTAATGTAAAAGCCTGTTTAAAAATCTGCAGCTGCTATAAACACCAAATACCTTATTTTTTTCAGTAGCAAGATGGCATGGGTGCTTCTAGCTGAAATTGGGGGAATGAAGGAGAGACGTCTCTCTTTCAACTGTTGTTATCAATATTGTGAGAAGCTTTGTTTCTACCTGGTCACCTCTTCCATTAGTCCTCCTGCAGATCCTTGCTCTTATTTCACCTTTCTCTTAAACAGGGTCCAGAAGCTTCTGCCAGAACCACCACAATTTCTGCCTCAGCTGACACTTGGTGCTCTGAGCGCATATATGCAGCATTCATTTCTGCCAGGCCCCGAAGCTGAGTGTATCACTTGCATGATTAAACCAGCCTCCAATAGTTCAGAGCCCCTCCTTGCCTAAAATAATAGAAATACATCTATCTGCACACACCATGTATCAGATGCACTTCAGCACGGTGTCTCGTGTTTGTGTAACATCAACACAGCATGCTTGGTTTGTCCTCTGCAGGCTGCACAAAGTTACAGCGGCAATGCTGGCAATGCCCTCTGAAGAAAGTAATGTTATTACGAAAAAATGTGAAGACCTACTGTTTTCCGTTTCTACTCTTTATCTCATTGGCGGTTTCAATTAGCCTCTGGCCGGTTAAAAGACAAAAGTTGTTTAATCCCACCAACTCTGTGAAGCCATTATTGTAAATGTTACCTACCAAAAAATATTTCTAAGGAATCAGGACCTATTATGCAGCCAGGACATTATATTAATCTTAGTCTCTTGAGTTTAGATTTTGAATGTAAGCATCTCAAGGCAAAGAACACTTTCTCCTTTGTATTTGAAAGCTGATATAAATTTCAAAATAGAAAAATACTCTCATTAGACTGTGTTGGAAGCCTTATAGATGCCTAACCTTTGAAAAGATAAAATGTAAATAGTCAAGGAATTTAATCCATGCTTTCATGCAGTCAAAATGTCTCTGTGTTAATAGCAATTAAGATTTTCAAAATATGGCCCATATTTAGTACTAAATATTATGCAATTACCAGTAGATTATGCTAGTAGCTGTAAAAAAATGAGTGACCAATGTGGTTCTTACTCAGTTTATATGAGATTTTGAACCCTGCTCACATTCTGTTTCTGATGACTCGAAAAATGTATCACTTCATTCACCTGCAAGAAGAAAAGGTTTCCCAGTAGAACTGTAGACCAAACAACAGCATTTTTTGTCTTATAAAAGGCAGAAAAGAAAATGTCTGTGGATTATTCCTGAAACTTGCATTATCAGAAGAATAGTGCAGGGAAGAAATTACCTTAAACTCTCACAGTAAACAATGGTAAGATAAACATATTCAAAATAGCACAGGAATAATGAAAGTGAAGTATAAAAGAATGCATTTCACTACTCAACACTGGCTCTAGAAATCTGATTCACCTATGCCAAGGAACCACAGACTAAAATATGACCATTTTATTAGCCATCTTAAATGAAATGTAATGTTAATTTCAGGTACATAATATTCATTACTGCAATACATGTATTACTAGTGTAATTTAGTCAATTGGGGCATAGCTACAAATCTGTCAGGTGCCACTGAGAGAAATATAAAGCATGAAGGTACACTGAAAACATTAAAAGTGAATAGTAAAGATAGCAGTAATGGGGATAAGCTGAGAGAGGAAAGAGTAGGAAGAGAAAAGCCTTAAGACCAGCTAATTACAATCAGAATACCACACACACACACACACACACACAGAGTTATAAATAGCATATTTCAATACAGAAATGTAAGCACAAACTATTTTTAGATCTGTGCAGACATCCATTAATGAACAACTAGACAAAGTACTGAAGACTCTAAAATTCAGACCTAAGATGCAGCTTAATATTGCGTTTGAACAGCTTTTGTGACGTGACATATATTCCTTCAATTTCTTCTCTCTTTTCCCTTTGGCTCAGCTGCTGTACGGAAGACCCCGGCACAATGCAGATTAAATAAAAGAACAATGTGTAACTTCACTGGAGAATGAGGCTGGTAAACGCAGCCATTCATCCTTGCAGCCCATCGCCTTCTCCCCTCCGCCCCCTGCTTATTCCTTCCCCAGCTCAACCAAAAATATTACGCACGCACACACATGCATATACACACACGTGCATATTACGAGCTTTATGCAATGAGAAATATGTTAATTTACTCAGCTCAGTGAGGCACATTTGGTGAGTGTATTACCCGGATTAGCTAAAAAACAGAGGGGAAAAGCTGGGGTAAGCAGGCTGAAGCCCTGTGTGTGGCCAAGGCAGCAGGAAGCAAGGCAGAGAGAGAGAGAATGAACCCAACAAGACAACAGTGGAACAGGCAGCTGGCCTGAGATGCTAATTCAGCGCTTTAACAAATCAATGCCACTTGAAAAGTACAATGCGAGCCCTCACTGGGTAGATGTCAGGGGACCAAGAAAATGCATTCTCAAGTATTTCACATTAAGAGGGAATAATGTGTTAATTTATAACTCTTCACCCTATACACTTGGATTATCCATCTGTGTCAGTGATTTGACTTCTTAAATTTATCAAAAACATGCGCAAAGGGAGGCATCTTCTGCTAAAGCATTGGGAAATTGCAATTCAGAAACAGACTGCCCTATTTGGCTGGTGGGTAGAGGGCTGGGATTTTTTTTTTCTTTTTACCTTTTTTTTTCCTTTGGACCCTTTGGTCAAACGAAGGCCTTGTCTTAGTGGTGGCTGATTGCATTAGGTACCATCAGTCAAAAGTGACACCACAGAGCAGCAAAATCTTGAATCAGCAACCTGAGATGCCATCATTGGAATTTAGTTTAAGGAAACTTAGCAAAATCCCTCTGCACACCTAGCAGAAGAGAAGCTGCTACGATTAAAACGCCATTCTAAATGCCAGCTGAGATCTATGGATGCTACCTCCTGAAATACAAAGGAAAGGCGGTTGGGGAGGGAGAAAGAAGTTGGGTTTATTTTGAGGTGGTTTGTATGTATAAGGACTTGCCACACAAACTTGAAGTAGGTCTGTAGTAAGAAAAGTATTACTGATTATCTTGAGGTCAGATTCTTGAAACTGTTTCTTAACAAAAACCGTGCTCGTTTTAATTATATACACAGCACTGTTTCATATGCAGAGGGAATCTAACATCCGTCCAGAAAACACTCATCAATCCCAAATTGCTTTGGTTTGGAAAACATGTCCGTTTCCCAATTTAAGCCATATTGGTTAACTTTGTGTTCATTTAAAACGTCAAGTTACCCTCATGAGAATGAAGTCTATTTCATGTCTGTTGGACACATACGGCACAGACTGTGGCAGTGTACCTTGCCACCTAAATATCTTCATCATAATGCAAGAAGCGAAATCCAAAGGAGCCACAGGGAGACCGTGTCCTAATTAGGATCAGCTCAGTAATATTTAACGCAAAGATATAGGGATTACTGACCAGATTCAAACAAACAGTTATAATTCAGTGGGTCAGATATTAACAAACAAAACAAAATGTAGAGAAAACAAGTAATTTCTAATAATTCCTGGAAAGTATAAATAGGTTGTGCTGGTTTAGATTAAATTAAAAAGGCATGGACAACTTTCTAGATGATGGCATAACTGCCACTTCTATTTCATTGTATTTGTACTACACAACGCCTACACTGTTGTAGGAAAATTTTTTTTGGTCAATTATACAATTGCAATAGGAACAGACACTCTCTTATTTTCAGAACATTCATATGTAAATAATATGCTGATGAATGGAAATTAGATGCTATAGATGATACGTAAGTATCCACATCTAGTAAAAGTACATGCTACTTCACTTAAACAGACTTCAGTACTACTGCTTCTGCAATCCCCTCCTTCCTGGTGCAGGCAGGTACAACATAAGATGAGGGTAGGTGGCCTTTTGGGGGGGGGTGGGGCGTGTTCTGATGGCTGTGAAATTAACCTGGAGAAACACACAAGCTGAAAAATAAAACTTGTTTTTGACAGGAAATTGTTTTATAATTTCATGCTTTCACATAGGGGCTTTGTCTTTTATTTTTTATTATTTTATTAAAAACAAAGCCCTTGGAAATACATGTTTTCCATAAAGAATGCAAAATTATTTTCTTTCAAAACAGATCACCCATTAAGGAGTATTGCCTATTTCAGACACTGCACACCTCTTTTCCTTCTCTTTGCATGACACCTTATGAAGGATATAACATGCATGCTTCACAGGCTTGTTTAAAACCCTAAAGAATCCTGAGGGGGCCTTTAGGTCTGTTTATTAATTATAACCCAGAAAGGTATCACATATGTGCACTGATTGCAGAAAGTCTGCATTCTAGCCTCTCACACAGATTTCTGTACCTGTCTGTCCCATCCAGACTTCTTCTAATATAAGCTATCTATTCTTACCATTATAGTACGTTTAATCCCCCTCTGCTACTCCCCTCCC
>NW_010239369.1:0-12251 GCF_000690775.1 Eurypyga helias
AACCATTCTGTGATTCTATGATACGGGACCTTTAAAGGCCATCTGGTCTACCCTGCCCACCACGGACAGTGCTATCAACTACATCAGGTTGCTCAGAGCCCCATCCAATCTGATTAACAAGGCATCTACCACCTCTCTGGGCAACCTTTTCCAGTGTTTCACCACCCTCATTGTAAAAAACTTCTTCCCTGTATCTAGTCCACACTTTTCCCCTTTTAGCTGGAAACCATTACCGCTTGTCCTGTCACTACAGGCCCTGCTAACAGGTTTATCCCCATCTCTTCTTATGAGCCCCCTTTAAGTACTGAAAGGCTGCAATAAGGTATCCTTGTAGCCTGCCCTTCTCCAGGCTGAACAACCCAAACTCCCTCAGCCTTTCCCCATAGGAGAGGTGCTCCATCCCTCTGACCATTTTTATGGCACTGTTCTGGACCTGCTCCAACAGGTCCCTATCTTTCCCATGCTGAGGGCCCCAGAGCTGGATGGAGTACTCCAGGTGGGGTCTTACCAGCGCAGAGGAGCAGAATCACCTCACTCAACTCGCTGGCCACACTGCTTTTGATGCAGCCCAGGATATAGTTGGCCTGAACTGTAAGCACACATTGTTGTGTCCAGCTCTTCATTCACCAGTATCCCCTGGTGCTTCTTGGCAGGGCTAATCACAATCCCTTCATTCCCCAGACTGTACTGACACTAAGGATTGCCCTGACTCAGATGCAAGATCATGCACTTAGTACATATGAACCTTATAAAGTTCAACAAGGCCCCGCTCTTAAGCTTGCCCAGGTCTCTGGATGGCATGCCATCCCTCAAGCATGTCAGCCACACCACTCAGCTTGGTGCCATCTGCAGGCTTCCTGAGGCTGCACTTGATCCCACTGTTTATCACTGGTGAAGACAGTACAGGTCCCAGTATCACCCCTGAGGGACAGCACTTGTCACCAATCTCCATCTGCACACTGAGCCATTTACCACTATCCTCTGGATGCAACCATCCAGCCAATTCCTCATCCACCACACAGTTCACCCATGAAATCAAACTCTCTCCAATTCAGAGAAAAGGATGTTGTGGAGGACCACATCAGTGCTTTATGAAGGACACCAGTGAATGTAATCCAGTGTTTTACTTAACTTGTCACTCAGTCTCCAAGATAAAACAAGTCACAAGCCAAGAATCTGAATGAGCTTTTCCACTTAAAGGAATTCGGATTAAAAAAAAAAAAAGCAAGGCAACATCTCAAAAGGTATGACAGTCAGAGGCTGACTACTTCACACTGATATTTAACTGTACTGAATTCCTCAGCTATGGAATTGTTCCCTCAGTGTAGAGGCTGGAAGCTGGAGTGTTCATATCAGAACTAAGGCTGGAAAACAAAGAAAATCCTACACTGGACAGTTTAAGGCATGACTAACACAGTGACTCAGAAGCTTACTCCACATATCCCATTGGAAAGAATTCGTGCTCATGTGAACTCTCAAGGATCTTTACTCAGAATGGCCTACTGGGTCTTCAAGTGTCTGTTTATCCCAGTTCTATGGATCCCTAGGGAAAAATAAAGGCAAGGAAACCTACTTCCTAAATAGCCTCCCATCCTCCAATTGGTTTCCACACTGAGGATTTCCTGAGCCAGATAATTTGCCTATTTAGAGACAGCACAATGGTGTTCTCATTAGTTGACCAGTCGCACTGAAGCTCATGCAAGCTTTTAGCATCACCAGCATCCCATGACAAAAAGCTCCAGCAATGTGCTGTGTGCATAACAACCAAGTCAGCAACCTGAACACGAGTCAGCAGTGCACCACTGCAGCAAGGGCAAATCGCATCCCTGGCCCCATTCAGAGGTATTATGAGTGCAGAGCGCGATGTGAACATCCCACGCTACTCGGCACTTATCAGGCCACTCCTGGAAGACTGTGCCCATTTCTAGCTCCCACAGCTGAAAAAGGAGATAAACAGAGCAGATACAGCCAAAAAGGAGAGCTGTGATGATCAAAGGGCTGGAGAAACTGCCCTGAGAGGAAAGGCTTGGTCTTTTATTCCTGGAGAAGAAAAGGCTTAGGGGAGAACTCACAGTATTCCACTACTTCAAGGGCAGGTACAGAGAGGACAGAGGCTCTCTCTTCACAAGGAGCCACACTGAGAAGATGAGAGGCAATAGGTACAAGTTGCACCAGGAGAGGCTTTGTCTTGATACAAGAAAGATTGCCAGTGAGAACAATCATTTCCTGGAATAACTTCCTCAGGAATGTGGTATAATCCCCAACACTGAAAGTTTAAGATGTGATTGGACAGGGTGCTAAATAATCTCATCTAAACTCCCTTTCCCACAGAAGGTTCAGCCAGATGATGTTTCTGAGGTCACTGCCACCCTGTGCTGTTCAACGGTTCTATAAGCCTCTCTGTTTTTCAGCGTATTTCCTACTTCAAATGAAGGCTCCTCAGAGCATTATTTTATCAGAAAAGGCAAAAACAGTTTCATCCATCCTTTCCATGCCACTCAGAATTCTGAAGTATCTTCATTTGCCTCCTCTCCCAGCCTCAGAGTCTTCAGTCACTTCCACTCTTCACACCTTTTCCTCCTCAGTCATTTTGGCAAGTTTTATCTTACTATTCTAGAAACTCCCCAGTCTCCTTAGCACACCCTTTCTCCAAAAGTTGTAGCAAGAATAACCAATACTGCTATTTTCTTACCTTCTCCTTTAGGAGCCCTCAAGGAACCTAGAATTCAAATCCTGACTGACAGCAGTACCATACACTAGCACAGGATACTACAAGGTAACTCCAATGCTGCCATATAATCTAATGGCCTGTAGGAGACAGGACACACCTGCAGGTTTTCCAGAACAGCAGGTTTTCCTCTGTACCTACAAGTAGCACCAGTGCACAGAACCGAGCCTGAGTCACACAAGACAGAACTGGTATGCACAAGCTGCTAGTCCAGTGCTAAGCTGCTAACAGCTGTGGGCTGTCTGCAGTACCCAAGAAAACTTATAAAGCACGTCCTGTCCCTGCAAATGGTGGGCCTAGCCGTCCCAGATCAAGTGGAATTTGGAATCCAAACTTGACCACAAAAGCATGAGAGTTCAGCTCAAAAGACATGGATCCACCAACTCACTTCATTATGTTGTCAATTGTGACAAGTTAACAGGATAAAGTCTTCTTCACTCTTTCTTGACCTATTCCTTGTGCCAAGCAATATATAAGCACTTCTAAGTATAGGGAAGTTGTTTTCTTACTCCTGTGGCTCACCTTTCTCCTAGTCATTAAAACACTTCTCCCTGTCCCTACCATCTGCATGCACATTAATGCCAGGGAATACAGCTTCCTGCTTCTAATGAAGCCTGCATGGATCGCAGAAGCATCCACATGTAAAACGAGCAAAGAAAACAGTACAAACCTGCGATAGCGGGGACGATAGGTAGGATTCCTATGGACTTGCTGATGAAGCTGTCCTCCTTCTGTGACCCCATCCTTGACTTCTCCCTCACCACCCTACAGCCAAAAGAACACAGAAGACCAATTCAGATATGAAGTCTTATTGCACAGGCAGTATATTAACTATAAAGCCCAATAGTCTAAACACAAGTTCAAAAAAAAAAAAACAAAACACACCCAGTAAATCAGTTCTGAAACACCAGCATACCAGGTGGGGAAAAAAAAAAATTTTGATACTCAGGATGTTTAAGTTTGGGCAAAGACTAAATTAGGAGAGAACAAGAGACAACAGAGCTGCCCTTGCTCCTCACAGGCCTGATGAGGCCTCCTCCCTGACTGCCATGAAAGGCAGAGAACCTGACAGCTCTCTCCAATGCATACAGAAGTACATTTCAAGCCAGGACATTGCATTCTGAGCGGAAAATGTGTTATGGAAAGGCAGCTATTGATCAGGACACTTCTTAATTTCAAAAGCTAACTGAAACTTGCCACAGACCACTTTGTGGCCTCACTGCATACAGAGTCCTACTCCACAGAGAACTCCCACAAAAGCATCAGCAAATATAAGGACAGAAAAAAACCCTAATACATAATGTCAAATACTCTTCTACACACTCAATATTTTCCACCTTTCAGAGATTCAGTGTTAATCTTTCCCCTTTAGTTGTAAGTTGATAAAGCTGTATTGCAGTTTGGTTTTTTAAACTGTCAGCCATCAGTAATCTCTGTTCTATAAAAAAAGTTACAGTATTTACCATTCCCATTACTAACTACCCTTCCCTTTAAAAGAAGGAATTTAACAAGAGATGGACTTCTGTTTCCAGATCTTCTGGATCTGATCCAGCAGGAACCAAAAGCTATTGCTTCCTGACAGCCTTCAGTAGTCTACACGAAGTTTGACTGGTCTCCTTCCAACTCCACACAGCTATTTTAACCTACCACCATCATATTTTGCTCTGGTTTTTAACTGGCAGTCTCAGGAAACTGCATGGGCTGCAAATTTCTTAACTAAGTTAACATGATAATTGGCATTGAGAAAAGATGGAGTGTTCTAGGTTATAACAAGAAATCTTGGGGAATTTAATGAACCTGAGTGATCAACCTGGACAAGCTTCTCCTCTCACTGCAGTAAAATACCCTCCAGGTGCATTAACAATTTCAAGTTTCCAAGTTTCCAAAAAGCAGAGACATGGCCTAAAGGCAACCAGAATCTTTTATACACAGTACCTAGAAATAGCTATACCAGCTCTATTCTTAACAATGTGACAAGGTCAGCTGCTGAGGTGAGTAGAGAGAAATAAGAACTCAATTAGAAAAAAAAAAACAGAATCATAAGTAACATTATCCATTTTGTTCTCTCATGTATAAAACTGATCAGCATAACTAAATACCAGAAGGAACTCCCACTAAGTAAGTAGTCAGTAATAACAGGTTAGCATCTGATGCAGTTGAGTCTCGGAACCCAGAAGGAAAGTTGCACTTCTGAGTTTACAACAGCATCATATGACTCACACCTACTTGGCGCTATCAATCTGCCTTGTTTGTATCAAGGTGCATACCTTACTAGCAGAACTGCGAGAGTTGGGCAGAAGTGCCTCAGACAGTAAGATGAAACAGCACTGCTGGGATTGTGTGGCAATAGTGACTCAGAAGTCTTGGAATTTGCCTGTTACGAAGCAAGGACCTACTGCTGCTCCCACTCTCTTCTTCATGTGAAGACTGGCAAAGCACAGAAACAGAAGAGAGCAGCAAGATACAAAGGGAAGAGAGGATGCAAAACGAAACCAATCCTGAACATGTTACAGCATAATCCCCATTTCTCTTCTCCAGGATTTCTGAGCACAGACATGTGGAATCAGCACTCAGTTCTAGCACTACAATTTCAGAAATACAGCACCATGAAGGCCTATTAGGTCTTGTCTGAGGGACAGCATGCCAGAAGCTAACAAAGCATCAACCAACCTAATTGTAGGGAGGCACACACAACAATATTTTTTATCAAAGCTCTTTTCTAGCACCTGACAAATCAGCATCACATTCACAGCTCTTAAAAAAAAAGTGCTGAATTTCTACATGTTTTCATTGGCAGAGCCCAAGGCCATTCCTCCCTACAACAGGCTGCACTGGAATCTCACATAAAAGACTCTTTCTTGTAGTGATGGAAAGAATGACCAACCTGATCATAGAACTGTTCTGGTTGGACAACACCTTTAAGATCCAGACCAACCACCAACCTAACACTGCCAAGTCTACCCTAAATCATGTCCCTAAGCACTACATCAACTCATGTCTTAAATATCCCTAGGGATGGCGACTCAACCACTTTCCTGGGCAGCCTGTTCCAATGCTTGACAACCCTTTCAGTGAAGAAGTTTTTCCTAATACCCCATGCGAACCTCTCCTGGCACAACTTGAGGTTGTCTCCTCTTGCCCTATCACTTGTCACTCTAGAGAACAGACCAACACCCACCTCCCTGCAATCTCTTTTCAGGAAGTTAGAGAGTGATAAGGTCTCCCATGAGCCTCCTCTTCTCCAGGCTAAAACAACCCCAGTTCCCTCAGATGCTCCTCACAGGGCTTGTGCTCTAGACCCTTGCCCAGCTCCGTTCCCTTTTGCGGACATGCTTCAGCATCTCAGTGTAGTGAGGGGCCCAAAACTGAACACAACACTTGAGGTGTGGCCTCACCAATGCCAAGTACAGGGGCACAATCACTTCCCTGGTCCTGCTGGCCGCACTGTCCCTGATGCAGGCCAGGATGCCGTTGGCCTTCTTGGCCACCTGGGCACACTGCCGACTCATATTCAGCCACTGTCAACCAACACCCCCAGGTCCTTTTCCACCACACAGCTTTCCAGCCCCTCGTCCCCAAGGTGGTAGCGTTGCACAGGGTGGTTGTGGCCCAAGTGCAGGACTCAGCACTTGGCCTCACTGAACCTCATACAGCTGATGAAGCATTACTCAAAAACAATGTAAACATTCTCATAGTGATCTTGAGTCAAATGCTGCTATGTCAGTATTTTAAATGTGTTTGGCGTAAACAATCAGTTGAAAACAGACTAGCAAAGCAACTGAATTGCTTAGCCCAGAAGTCCTAATAATTTCCTGTGTCTTCTGTAGGATCATAAAAATTCAATTAACACATTACATGAGTATCAGTGTCAACTGATCCAGGTCTATTGTCCAGAAGAGAAGTATGGCTCCAGAAAAAAAAAAAGTTATGCTGTCAGAAGTCACTGAAACAGATGCAATTTGACCAGAAAACAGAACCTGAGCTTTGAGCTCTTATTTTCCTGTACTGACAGTAAGTATATTATATAGAAAGCTTTGTTTGTACTGTTAAGAGCACCACACATATGATCCTGTTCCCCCAGTCTCCTCCAGGAGTCTGAGCTCAGTGTAGTATCTTCCAACAAAACATTAGGTCATCCTAAAAGATGAATGAATGAAGCTGGCCTGCTGCACTCTACATTTTCCTCTGAAGAAGACCAAGAGAGGCTGCAATTCTCCATGAAGTTCTTACGCAGATTTCTCTAACCCTAAAAAGGTACAAAATTTTATTGCTGTTTCCTAAATAAAATGTTTTGTAAGCAATAACTGTAACTGCAATGAACTTTCTACCCATCTGCTTCCCTTAATTTCTTCATTTGTGCTTACATCTCTTCCAATCAGTCTCTAGTTTTCCTATAATGCTATTCATATTTTCATGTCTCCTCTCTACGAGAAATAGCCTATACAACAGCTCTCAAACTATTTCACCTATTTTCTGGCTCACTGGTATAGAGGCTTCTTCTGTTAGTACTGCACACAGAATTTAGCTGAGGACGTTATCAGTTCTCAAGGATATTCCATGATTTATAACAACTTTCTGACTACACCTCCACACCATGTCTGCTATCAGACAGATTAGCAAGAGACCACAACCTCTTTTCTGTAGTGGATACAATTAAGAAACTTCTGATATGAACAAGTACTACTTTCCACAGAAAAATCTATGCAATCCAGGTGTAGTTCCACTGGAGTCCGTTAAATACCAGATTCCTCAAAGTTCTCTTCACTCCTGAGAAATTTACACAATGTGTCCAAGAACAGACCCAGTAGGTTAAAACACACAATACAGACATTTGAGCCAGCATGGCAAAGGATAGCATCTTTAGTTTACCTAAAACCATGTCAGCGAGGAAGGAGAAATCAGCTCTTGCTATGAGGCTGGACTGGAGTTGCTAACTGACATCAATTAGAAGTTCTTGAAACCTAGAAGATACCATGTTAAAAGTCACCTCAACAACCTAAACTTCCCCCCCCACCCCCGCAATAAATAAGCATTGATGACATGGAGAGCTGAGCTCTGGGAAAACCTTTCACCTCTGCAGCCCAGTAGGTCTTTAAGTATAGTAGGACCACATGCAGTGGCACCTGAAAGAAAGGGTTTCACCAGAGTTGCCTGCAGCCGAGTAAACATCCTTTTAGCAAACACAGCCCAAGAGTGCTATACCAACAGCAACTTAAACTTGTCTCAGAAATACCCTGCAGGGCAGTTAGCCAGAAAGAATTCCTCAAGTAGACAGACACAACCTTTAACACACCTGTTAATGGGACCAAACAGAATAGCGTGTGCATACTGTTATGCCTCTCAGACATGGCTACCTTTCTTTCCCCCTCTACACATATGGGAATGGAAGTGTCAGAAGAGACCTTATTAAAGAACAAGGATATTACAGAGAAGCATCTGGATGCAGTAGACATGCAGTTTCAATGTGAATAATGTTAACTGATGCAAGTGAAAAATCTCCAAAAGGAAATACTGATAGGATTCAGATGAGGATTCACTCCACTTCCAACTGATCTATCAAAGCTAGCACACAAAGGATGGCAAGAACATCTGGGCAAGTTTGGTTTCACTTACCTACACTAGGACAACTTCAGGGGCAGTCCCTGCACAGGCTTCTTTAAATTGGAGCCTTGACTTGTCCAGGCAACTAACGGGTGACTGGGTAAGAAGGCCCAGCAGCACTGGCTGCACCTCAAAACTAGCTCAGAACACAAGAAGGGTCCACTGCCGCATGTGGAAAGCTGAGCAATCCTAGCAGAACATTAATTTTGGTTGCATGAGGAATTCCTGACAGAGCTTAAATGTGAAAAGGAAGTATCACTCAAGTCTTATACATACAGGTCTGTCAGACAACACAGGATGAATTCAGGAGTGCTGCAGAAGCTGGCTAATGTCACTGCCTGGCCAGTATCATCTTTCAAAGGTCACAGGAATCATGGAGTCTACCTTGTTACCTGTTAGAGGGGCATGCTAACAGAAAGGTACTATAAGGTCTTCATCATACTTGAAAGAAACAGAATTTACTCTTAATTTTAACAGATGATACTAAACCCAGATGAGCAGTCAATTCATCAATGAGCAGGCCTGACATTGAGAGAATACTTAACAAGCTGAAGAGTATCAGTAACAAACCTCATGAGCGATGTGAAACAAACATACACTCTGGTTAACATCCTTTTGTAAATACCATTTACAAGTTTTGAAGGCTGCAGTTCTTCCACAATCAATGATCACAGAGAAAGAGCGGTATGTTTTCAGTTACAAAGTGAGAGATGACTTCCTAGGACATCAGGCACTAGCCACACAACAGCTACGGTCTCGTACCCACACCAAAACAGTCTGGGAACTCAGATATAAGCAAGCCAAAGGATAACAGGGATATCTTAATTTGTTTCCCTTGTGTACATCTTCAAGCATGTGCTGGTAACTGTCACATGCAAACCACATTTTTAGCTGCATGAGTCTGCATTAGACATCCAAGAGAGCATGTTCCAGCATGAGTACCCCAAGGCTGAATGTTCCCCATGTCCAAGATGGGTCTCACATTATCACGCTTCAGGCAGAAGGAAACAGCTGCTTTTCATACTCCGCAGTACACAGGAGTGTCTAAACTTATTTAAAATCCAAAGCAGCTCCCAAACAACACCAATATCACCAACTAAAGCATTCACTCCCAAGAAAGGCAATTGACAGAAATTTTAACCTCAGGAGAGCAAAAGAAAACAGAATCAATAGTGGAAAGTAGCTGGTTGATGAGCTAACAGATAAAACCAGACACATCAAAAAGCAGAACAAAACCAAGTATCCTAGTTCTTTGCCACCTGGCATGTAAGCTGAAGCTATAAACTGTATTGCCACAAAAACAAGGACAGCCTGAGTAGTAAGTATTCATCAGTTACCAGCACCAACTTCTAGCAGGCTCTAAGGGACTCAAAGAACATCTTTCATGTATTTAGGGCTCAGGGGTGTCCAGCAGGATTAAAAGAAGAGACCTCATGATAGTTAGTATAAACAGCCAGGCTTTAGACAAGATTTGACAGCACCTAGTTTGCCCCCATGCTGCCAACTCTGTAAAACAAGATGAGAAGAGTTATGTTGACTGGGCAGAGACTTCCACCAGAGCTCTCATATTAAATCATTCACACATTCCTGCAAGTGATGATCCCAGACTAAATGATGAAAGAAAAGGATCAGGCGTGGAGTACATTCCAATTTGTTGGATTGTTCTAGAAACCAATTTAGCACAAGCACAATGTGGATAGGTGTAGTAACTGCCAGAACTACAGCCATGTAGTTCATTACTTCTCCCTCTGCAAAAACCCACAGGGACATTGCTTAGGAAGGCTTGCAGGTGTTATGAGAAGTGGTGCACAGCTAGTTTAAAGAAAAAAACCCCATTACCTTCACACTGTAGGTGTAGGCCTATGAAGAGATGATACATGAAGGTTTCAACTAGTTGGTCAAACTGCTACCATGCCATGCAAAAATGATGAATTTTTAAGCTCATCTGTTTTTTTCAAGTAACCTGTCTAAATTATGGTTATATTACATACAGTAACACAAATACTTCCCCTTGCTTCAGGTAAAGGGCATGGTGTACTAGTTAAGGTATCCATTTATTTGAAAAGGAAGTACAAAGGGGTGAGATACTTAACACAATGCTTTTATAACAAGCATGGATGAAACAAAAGGACCTGGATACTTATAACATAATTCTAGAAAGACATTCCAAATAATGGCCTACAGGACATCCAATAATAGAAAACATCAGTATCAACATCACTGATGAACGTGCACATTCTTCCTCTGCACTTAGGAGGAAAGAGGAAGAGTTTGAAATACAGCTTGTGCTCTGCATATGATAGAGCTGTCCAGTCTTAACTGAGATCTTCAGCTGTTTCAGTACAAGTGATCGGGAAAGAATTAAACCCTTTACCTGCAGTGAAGATAATGATTTTGGTATCGGTATATAGCATGTATGGAAAACTAGCACTTGCAGCTGATTTCTAAAGAAGGTCAGTTAATATTAATATTCCTGTTCTGGTAGGAACCCAGAATATTACTGAATAACACTCACAACCTGGGTAAACATTGACAGTTTACTGCATGTCAGTGCTAAACCTGCATTTCCCTCACATGAAAAGATCAGAGGACTCCTGAGGTAGGATGACCATGACTAAAGAAATTAACACTTACACTTCGAGGAGGTCCACGGCGTCGGCCAAAATAGCCACGTCGATAGCGGCGCCGGTCTGCAGCATAGCGGCTGCCTTCTACAGGGACTCCATCTGGACCAGTGACATTAGCTGCTTCTGCACCCTAAAAGGCCAAAAGAAAAGTTAGCCAGGGTGGTGCAAGAAAACAATGTACTACAGGGAGAGGGGGAAGGGAGAAGATGCAAACAAGCCTCGTTCCCGTTTCATCAATTCCAAGCAAGAGATCCCTTCCTCCCAAGCAGTGCAAAAGCAGGTATGTTATTCTCAACTCTGTAACACATGATTAACTGTTGTGTTAAGGCCCTATCAGCCAGGCTGAGTTCAGAGGAAAAAGTGAAGGAAAAGAAGAAGTAACTAAAGAGAGAAAAAACCCACCCACCCAAAATCAAAGAGAGCTCAGAAAACTCAAGAAGTTTGTTTGAGAAAGCAGAAGTACAAACAACTTTAAGGTCCCTGCAGTTATTAAACTACCAGACTCCAAGACAAATTTTTCAGGGCAATACAAGCATCAGTTAATGCTTATAGGGCAGCCTGCAAGGTTCAAATACTTTATGAAGTAAAAAAAAAAAGTAGATTCTAGAAGTACTAAGATGCAGTAAAAGTAGAGTTTTGACACATATCCAGAAACACTTCTTGATATCCACCAGATATATACCTAAGGTTCTATGTTACTCCCCCACTGGAGTGATGGTAACTCTGTTGGACCACACCCTTAAATCTCCATAATCTCTCACCTTCTCTCCCTCTACCACATCAAATTCTACAGTTTCTCCATCACCAACACTGCGCAGGTATTTCCGTGGGTTGTTTTTCTTTATCGCCGTCTTGAAAGAAAGAAGATACAGAAAAATATATTAGTTTATCTTACTCATTATCTTACACATTCACAGCCCTGCAGGGAAGGCAAGGACGGTATTCTTCTGCTACAATCCCAATTCTACATACCAGCCTGTCAACTACAGATGCCTCTCACTCCACGGAGTATTTCTAGGATTCCACAAAAGGCAGTTACCAACAGAAACCCACTATCTGTTCATTATGTAAGGGTTCACAAACTGGCAAATGCCAGGGAAAAACAAACAAAAACAAACAACCTAAAAAAACCCACACCAAGACACACACCACACCAAACCAAACCACACACATTATACAGGCCAATCTAGTAGCTGGGTTTTTAGTGAAGTTCTCCTAAAAACCAATCCACTTAAAGTTTTCACAGTGCATGGCAACTACAGTCATACACTCAACAATAGTCCAAAAATACTTCC
>NW_010239369.1:12269-21683 GCF_000690775.1 Eurypyga helias
AACGTTGAGCTTGGCCAGTTTAGGGAAAGCATTCTCATTATTGCTGAATACAGTCCCCTTTGTGTTTTAGGCACTAGGCCAGCATGTCCTTTTAGCCCTACATCTAGCCACACCTTTCCCCGTACCCTGCAACATCCCTGAACAGCTTAAGAAAGAATGCAAGAATGTACATATGACTGCTATCAAAACATAAACAACTCAAGAGCAGGGTTTTATTTTGACAGAGGAAGAGAATGAGCTGCTCAAGTGAATTCTTTTGCTAACTGCTTTACAAAGCAGAGACTCCCACCATTTGTTCACTTTACACTGACCTATTAGTGTAACTGACCTTTAGAAATTAGCTGGAAGTGCTAGCTTCTTCATACATGCTATATACCAATACCAAAATCATTATCTTCACTGCAGATAAAGGGTTTAATTCTTTCCCAACCACTTGTACTGAAACAACTGAAGATCTCCGTTAAGACTGGACAGCTCCATCATACGCAGAACACAAGCTGTATTTCAAACTCCTCCTTCCTCCTAAGTGCAGAGGAAGGACGGACCACCAGATTTCTTTTCAGCAGAGGGTGTACTTAAGATTAATCAAGCTCCTCAAACATCCTCCAAGAAGGGAGGAAGATAAATTCACTAGGATTCCACATGTTCTGTTCCAGCTTTAGGGACAGAAACTTGAAAACGCAGCTTTGTATTTGAATGACCTGCCAGTAGGAGACAGAGACTGCCAGGCAGTAGGCGAAGGGTTTGTTTTATAAAGGCAACCAGGAACAATTTTGAGTAAGTCCTAGAATTCAGGGAAGAAGCTATACTGCTTTACAACTTCCTACTTCAGCTGCAGGTAAACACTGCTGAAATAAGCTTCTAACAAGCCAAAGCTCCAACAAGCTTGATAAAGACTTTTGCTCCATGTATCCACAGGGGCGAGCAAGCACTACCCTCCCTATTACTGTTCACCAGCATCCAGTAGGTTCCAGCTGCTTTGATTCAACAGATGTTTTGTGTTAACACAGACAGCACTCAACAATTAAGACAGAGCCTTTCCCAAGGGGACACTGATGAACTGGTATAAGAGTCTTCAGAGCTAGTTCAGTACTTTGTCAGGAAGCATTCTTCCCATATCCTCATGCTATCACCAACCACATCATGTGCATGTGCAGCGTTGTCACAGCAACAGCCAAAATGTGTTACACCAGTTACTGGTGCACATACACCAAGCTGTGCACAGTGAATACCATCCAGTGAAGAACAATGAAGTCCTGTACAGTAGAAGAGGTTAACTCCTCCTCACTGCCTGTTGATTCAAACTATGCCCAATTAAACTGGATTTCTCTGGTTACTGATACTTAGAAGGGTGTTAAACCGAAAGACCCTCCTCCCTCCCCAGAGACACTCCACACCACAAGGTGGGCTGATCACCATTGCTCACACGACCTCTAACCAACTGTGCCCTAGGTAGCACCTTTCAAAAACCAACGGACAAGGATGCAAGCAAGACAAAGGAGGTGAGGATTTGCCCTTCCCCAAAACACTGCTTGGATCCCCTGCAAGACAAAGGGTTAATTAAAGCAAGCCATGCATGCCCTAAAGAGGAAAGCATTTTAATCTGTACTAGGTTTATAAATAGCATCCAATGGCCAGACACCAAGCATTAACCCCCATTCCAATCATGAGATCGGCCTGTTCCCTCCCCACTGTGGATGCGTGCTGGGGAGGCAGGGAGGGGGCTGTATCTATTCAACTAGGTCAGCCTTACTCTGAAGGGATTAGGCATGTAATCCAGCCCCTCCCGGGATGGGTGTGGGGAGGAGGGGCAGAACTGGCACTAACTGAGGAGCCTGAGCTCCCAGCAGGATGTCTGCTTACTCAGTGGATTTGCCTCTCTGTCGGCCCTGTGGAGCCAAATTCTGGAGGAAGCTCCAGCCAGAAAGCCCCAGGCTGTGGTAGTGAGCATTCGCTTACGGGAACAGCTCAAGATGGAAGAGTTGAGGAACACCTGACTGCAGCCAACCCAGGCCAGAGCTGGAAGCCACACACAGCCTGCCAACAGGGTTAATCAGGTGCAAGCTTGCACATGATGTGGTACTTCTCAAACATCAAGCCAGTTTGGCTCAGTACTCATCTCTCATCTGCTGTGCCTGAAGTAGTAAGTTACACACACACACACACATCTGGGTGATTAATTCCTGCAGGCAAAGTAGACAAAACAGCACAGATAGTACTAGCTTGCTGTGGGCCTTCACTCTTCGGGTCTCTGCAGGCAGACTTCCCAAGCAGAGTAACAACTGACCTGTGTTATCTCTGTCATCAACACCGCAACCACTTTCCAGGATACCTTCTCACAGGTCTCGAGAGACCTCAATTTGTCTTCGAGGTAGTTTAACAGCGCTGCCTATCCAGAACATATTTCTGCTACTAGAATTCTTCCCACCTTCCTTCTGGACACGTTCCCATCGGGCCACAGATGGAGCATCTGTATCAGCATGTACACAACACACTTCATTAAGGAAGGAGCATTCATTAAGGCAACCATTGGAAATCGGTACATGCACTGACAGCTCTTGCTCTCAGCCCACCAACTGAACTGGGAATGCGTACTGTGCACACTTTGACATCTTCACTCGTTAAAAGTGTGATACTTTCTCCCTCCCAAACTCCTCTGTTTTAAGGATAACAGGTCTAAACCTAAATGAACTCCTGATGTTGACCAGCATGTTTAACACAACTACACACGCACACAGAGTCATTCTCTGTGACCAACTCCAAGTACAGGTTACTTTTGATGGAAATACTGCCACTTATGCCAGAGAAAGCTCATACTTTTAAGAATCACATGGGCCTGCAGACATCTCATATGGGACAAGCTCCAGGGGCAGTATTTCTATTTTGTGGAATTAAAAATGTCTCAGTGCAAAACCAGATCTAAGCCAACTAATCAGTTTATATCAGCATGGAGACAGCATCCTCTGTCTTCCCATGAGTTGCCTGTGACCTGACAGTCACAGTATAAACTTAGAACAGCCTACTGACAGTTCAAGGAAAAGTTAACCAATGACAAGCTGCTGGGTAACCTCTCTCTGCTTGGGCACACTTGGCACACAGCCTTCCTCTTCTGCCTAAGAACAGCTGCCTCATACAGCAACAGCTGATGGCAACCCAGGCTGGTCAAGAGCCAAACTAGATCACTTTCCCTCCAATACCAGGGAGGGCAGATAGAACAGACCTGCGAATGAAGAGGGTAGGAAGAAACAGAAGACACATAGTGCACAAGGAAATGGAGACTGGGGTGTGTGTGTGTAAGGACAGACTGTAAGTAGCAAGGTATTTATAAAACAGGGAAGGGACAAACAAACAAAACCAAACCACACCAAAAAAAAAAGGCAGCCTTTCGTGCTCAGATCAGAGGGACAAAAGAAGCATGAAGGGTTGTAATACCTCCTGCTACAGTTATAACTCCAGAGAGAAGAAAACATACCCTAATATTCCTCCATAAAAACTACACCATACACATCCATTCAAGGTATTTGGCAAATATTCTAGGAAGCCAGAAAATTGGGTGGCTGTTTCAGGAAACTGCATTACAAACCTACCAATATGCACATCTCAAAGTACAATTACTGCTGTCTTACCTGATGAACAAACACGTCTTCTTTGGTATCATTTCTGCAAAGAGAAAATAAGAAGTAAGAGTTTAGACTAAGACTTAAATAAAAACCCCTGACTTCAAGTGAAACCTTCCTTCCCCCAGCCTGTAGTACAACCCCCAGATTACATACATTCTGCTTAAGTCTGTGCTACCAAGACCCTGCTCTGAATTTCCAGGGTCATATGCTTAATATCAGAAGGGACTCCCCACCCTTCAGATGGGCGAGGAGACAGGGGGACGTTCTCTAATCTTCTGGGCAGAAGTTCAGTATTTTGTTTTGACAGAGGGCTGAGTTAATGCCTGGCCTGCACGCCTTTCACTATTCCACCTCCCCTCAAAAGACTTCCACAAGGGCTGCAACCTGAGCTGTTATCCCAGAGGTCAAGCAAGACTATCAACAGGACTGGCCACAGCTGTTAACAGAGCTCTCCTTTCAGTGAAACTCAAAGCAACTGTGCATAAGAGGTGTTAGAAGAGTCCATTGGAGGGGCACCCAGACACAAACATAAGGTTGTCTGGATCAGGCCAGCCAGTTCAGGCTTCTGCATGACAAACATGAAGACAGGTCTGAGACCCTGATTATCTATCCCCATACTACAGAAAGAGCCCAGACCCTGCTGTCTGATCACTCAATTCCTTCTCTGCACAGGTAACAGGTGGGTCAAAGAGTTTGTGAAGATAATGCATAATGCAAAACTTGTCATGCCTGACTGAAATAATACGAGACTTCAGTTTAGAAGAAAGCTAAGAAGTTACTCCACCATATCCAGCTGAAGGATCTTGCATCAACTGCTATGGGAGACTTGAAGTACTTCCTAATCCAGGCTTTTCTTTCAAGCTTACATCACACTGGATAATAGTCTCTAGGGACTGAGATTAATACTGTACCAGAACTGGCTTCAGATGCATGAAACAGGGCTCTTCTCCCCTTTCTACAGCATATAACTTACCCAAACCTACCTGCTATGTAGCACTCCAAGGACTTTCAGGACAAAATAACTTGCCAGGTATGTCCTTTGCAAAACAAGCAATCATCATGCAGGAGCTTCGTTTTTCATGAAGCACACAAGACATTTAAGCCCCTCAACCACATGGTTATTTCAGCCTTAAATGCCAAAGTTATCTCCAGTAACTTGAAGTGTTGTTCTTGTGCACTTCGGGTTGGAATGTGATCAGTATCCCTTACAGCTATTTGGATTATCAATGCCATTCAGCAGTTTGATCATGTTCACAGAATAAGAGAAAAAAGATACAAAGAGAGAATTTCTGCGAACCCAGGCGTGGGTTATCTTCAGTTAGATGATATCAGAGAATCTCAGTGTGTATTTAGAGTAGGTGTTTTGACCTATCAGTTAACACTTGAATTGTTACCCCCTCATCCTCCCACCTTACTTGCACTTTTTTAAAAGACAGGCAGTCATGAGAGAACATATGGGCCATTAAAGGCGTAGTACAGGTAAACATGAGAAATAAGCAACAGACCAAATTTGTAATGAGTCTGTGTGTATGGGGAAAAAACAAACAGAAAGGGTCAATCTTCGATTGAGGATAAGGGGGGAAGGGAAATCCCCCGAGATAAGAGTTTTTTGAATGCCTGCTCAATCTGACTATCAACCTCATGAACTTGTAGTCAGGTGTTCAGGCCTCTGCTGAAATTACTAATGCATGGCATGTTATCTGTACCATGAGTCTCAGCATGTTATCTGTACCATGAGTCTCAGTAAAGTGTAGCTATGCCTATCATAATGTAAACATACCTATTGATAAAGCCATATCCATTTCTGACATTGAACCACTTGACTGTGCCAAGAACTTTGGTGGCTGAAAAGAAAAAGTTAAAGAAGTTACTATAAGACACAATGAAGTACAAGAACCTTGTAATAAAGTTCTTTAATACCTGCACATGAAGTCACAGCCAGACCTATTCTGCTCCCTTGACACTCAAGGTGTACATTTATCTCCCACATCAGTCTACACTAATGCAGCAGCAGGAAGCAGGGCTTTCACTTCTGTTCATCAGCCAAGAGTTCACGTCACAGTATCTGGAATGAGATCCAGCTCTATTTTCAGAATTGATCATTCATGCCTTCTCTTTTTTTATTTCTTATCCCAGAAATAAGCTAAAGAGAACTGATGAATGGCAGTGGGATTTTCAGCTGCACTGCTTATCAGCTAGACATGAAAGACAGCTGAAGACAGCTGTTTAGAAGTCCTCTCCTTCACTCGAGTTACCCTTTCTTCCTTGGAAAACAGAACTAGCCCAAGCAGCAGTATCAAGCACCATGCAACTCTCTCAAGTGGAGAGGCAGCACATCCTTAATTTGGACAAGCTATTTCTTGCATTATCAACATCACTCTAACCCCATGTGAACTAGAGAGGAGGTTGGTGGTTTTGGTTTTCTGTGGAGGTTTTGTTTGTTTGTTTTAATACTCCTACTTCTAGACATCTTTCTGTGGAGTTTTTTTTTGTTTGTTTGTTTTAATACTCCTACTTCTAGACATCTTCTGTAATTTACCAGTCACAAACTGACCAACCTTATGTTCCAAGGCTTCTAAGACCAAGACAAGCTCCTGTCTCAACATTAAAAGAGCATCTTTCTTAGAAGCCATAATGCAGTGTCTTATAGGATCTGGCAAAACCTGTTCCTCCAACATACAGGTACACGTGGGAGGAACTCAACAGCAGTGAAGGTAGTTCAAACTCTCCTTCCCTCTCAGCAACTGGGTGGAGACCACAAACTTGTACTTTTCAAACCTGTAGGAAAGGGAGAATTTTGGGCTCTAGACTTCAACAGATGTTACTTGCTACATAGCGTGACCACAACTATCTGAACAACTCTGTAGTACTTACTTGAAAAGGCTTGTCACCTACAGGTGACTGCTTGTTACAATCCTCACATGCATTTGGTGGGTGGGAAGAACCCAAGAGGCAATTAAAAGGAAAACAGTCTGGAGACAATCTCCAGGTCAGAAGTCCAAGCCGGTCTGGTAGAGGCAAGAACACACTGCAAATTCTTACCTTCACCTGTTCTACACATGCATTCCTCTTTAAATATCCACTAGGAGAGGACAGAGCTAGGCAGAGCTTTGGTCCCAGTCCTGCCATTCTTCTGAGTGCCATTCTCTGACAGACAGAGCACCTTACTCCTCCTCCCATGAACACAGAGCTAAAGTAGGAATGCTTGCTGATGGCAGACCACTGTAGCACTGTTGCTGTTACTGAAAATAGTAACAGACCATTTTTCATTGCACTTTTAGAAGTCAAGGTTTTGGTCATCTTTAATTTTTAGGAGGGAAGGTTCATATTTAGGAGAAGCAAAACCATGTTAAGACTGTGATAGTTGGTAGACCCCTTTTCTCTGATCAGTACAGCATCCATTCCCAAGAGTCCTTGTTTACAAAGATTAGAACCCCTGAGTCACACTACCTAGCACTGGTTCAGTAACACTAACAGTCAAAACCATCAACATTTATAGCTATGCTTTTAGTTTCATGGGGACGTCACTAGGTACAGACACTTGCTGATACCACAAAGGTACTGGCTACATTCAAGAGCTCACTGCACTAACACAAGTCAACAGGGATGGAGGTGGGGGCTCAGAAACAGGTGCCAGTGACACATGCAGGTTTCAGCCTGCTTTAAGAAGCAAAGCTATTACCACTGATTCCCCCACCACCATCCTTTCTCTCCCTGGCAAAAAAAACTCCAAAAAACAAAACCAAAAAAATCTGTTGGCCTATTTCAATCAAAATAAGAAGGTGTGAGAAACCTCAGCAGCCTGAGGAAAACCCTCAGAGGAGTCAGAAAGCTGGTGGAAGGAGAAGCAGTCAAAACTCACCCTACATGCTGGCTGATGATAGATGGAAGTCCACACACAACTTCAGAGCAACACTGTTCCTTTTGCACAAGCTGCCAGGGACCAGGGGTGAGTCTCCAATGTATTTCCTAAAACAGTGCAACTGTACTGGGAAGTACCACTCCCTACCCACACCAGGGTTACAGTCTCACCTAAGTATTCCTGGGGAGGTGGGGAGGGGGTAGATCAGCGAACATAACAGCATGACACTGAGCATCCATGTGGCCATGGTGCATCTGTTAAGCCTGAGCTGTCACAGCAGGAAAGTCAGGCAAGGGAGGAAGACAAGCCCAGAGAAACCCATAACCAGTTTTACTGCTAAGTCAGAGAAGACAGTTGATGTGATGACACCCAGCCCACCAGCAAGTGAAAGGCCACATATTTCTACAAGATGCAGTACTCTGATGCTATCAGAGGAAACAATCATCAGCCACTCCTACCCATGCCAAAACAGCCTTTTCATTAGTTTTAACAAGGAAAGACAAAGCTTCCTGTGACCAAGAAAGCACAGAAAGTTGACTCACCTTTTTCCTTATTCCTAGAAGGCCATCCATTTGGATGTCCTGGGCAAGCATCCCTTGCTTCTAATGGGATCTTTGTAAAGATGTAAGAGAACATAATTACAGGACCATTTGAGATTGACTTGAATGTAAGTCCATTTTCAACTGGCATTGATAAAATGATAATTTTCCTTACAAGTCCTGCTAAAAAGCTTGCCTGTCAATAAGGCCAGTGTGCAAAACTATCACCATGGTGCTTTTCTTTTTCCTGCTAGACCAGAAAAGACACTTGTGCCTTTACATTTTTTTCTTTTCCCCTCTACAAGCAACAGCAATAGGTGAACAAGATAAAAACATTACCAGGAATGAGACAAGCCATGTTAAAGGCAAGAAGCAGGCAGCCATGCCAAGAGATACAGATGCGCTTTGACCGATTACTGATAAATTGGGTAATGGAACAGGGGAAACTCACAGAAATCATAGAATGGTTAGGGTTGGACGGGACCTAAAAGCCCATCTAGTTCCAACCCCCCTGCCATGGGCAGGGACACCTTGCACTAGACCAGGTTGCTCCAAGCCTCATCCAGCCTGGCCTTGAACACTTCCAGGGATGGACAGGTTGCCCAGAGAAGCTGTGGATGCCCCCAGTGCCTCCCCACCCTCTCCAGGAACACCTTTTTTGTGGTATCTAATCTAAACCTCCCCACTTTCAATTTAAACCCATTAACCCTTGTCCTATCACTACAGGCCCTTGTAATGGGTGCCCCCCCACCCCCTTCCCTGTAGCCCCTTCAGGTACTAGAAGGTGCTATAAGGTCCCCTCAGAGCCTTCTCTTTGCTAGAACTCTTCCTACCTGAGCTCCTGAGAGAGCTCTTACCTGGCTGCTCTAGCTGCTGCGGTAGGACCTCAACCTCTCCCTTCAGAAGAGGATGCTGTCTTCTTTTAGTGACGCTCAGGACTCTCCACACATAGTCAGCCTCACTGACCTCTTAGAGAGTTACAAACAGCAGATGCCTGCTTCCACGGTAGATGCAGGTCCTGCCCTTTCCAACAGGTTGATCCGAGTCAATCCCCATGACAAAAGTCACGCTAGCTATGCGCGGGGCTCAACACTGAGGTGGCAGCTTGACATTTCACTTTGTCTCTTTAACGATCAAGTAGGAACTAAACCCCGAAGCCACTAATGCCAGCGGCATTATTAAAACAGTGTTCTTTATCGGGCAAAAAGACCCTAAGATTAAAGGGGGACACACGGGGCTTGCCAGCAACCCCTCTCCAGGGGAGATGCCCCTGCAGGGCACGAAGCCGGCGGCAGGTGCCGGGAAACCCGTCAACATGGCTGCACTTCCTCGCGCCCCCCCGCCCGGCCGCGGGCGCTTCTCCGGAGCCGGGCGGGGCAGCGGACGCCGCTGC
>NW_010239370.1:0-4633 GCF_000690775.1 Eurypyga helias
GCGGGCGGGCTCACGGCCACCCGGCCGGCTCCTCCCGCCTCTCCCCGCGTTTTGCCTTCCTTTAGATCCCGGCGGGAGGGAGGGGGAAGCCTAGCCGAGTCTGTGTAACTTCTGGGGGTTTAGGACTGTGCAGTCAAAGAGTGTTGTGGGTTTTTTTTTTTTTTGGTTTGCTCAGTCAAGTCACCTGCATGTGAGCCTCAGATGTTTGTAATAAAATCATTTAAGATACTGCGTTCCCCGCCTGTCTTCCCCGCCTGTGAAAAAGTTGCCTGAGTAGCCCAGCAAGAAGAGACAGGAGCTCCAGCTTCCCACCTCTGAGACAGACAGTGCCTCCAAGTTGCCTTCAGTCCTAGGCTCGTCCTTTCAGTGAAACCTGAAGCCTAATAGCACGTGGCAGTGGATATCTGTTACTTTAACTGGGAACTCAGGAACAGGAAATTTTAACGAAAACACAATTTTTCCAGGAATGTTCCTAAGCAGAGAACAGTGCTTAAAAATCAGACTTTCTGAAAATGCTCATCAAAACATTAGTATTTCTTTAAACTGAAATGTCTATTTTTATCTTTAGTTAATAGAATCCAGATTTCTTTATCAAAGAAAATAAACACTGCATAAAATTTGATAGTTTATTAGTTAAGCACAGCATGTTCTGCTGTCAGAGAAAGTTGATGTGGATTGAGTAAATCATTGTGCCTCTGAGCACTTAACACCATTGCTGCAGATTATTGTTTGATCTCTCAGCGTTCAAGTCATTCTGCAGAGTGTTCCTTAGACAATGTACTGGTTTGGGACCATCTAGTAACTTTCTAAATGAGATGAAAACGAATGATGGTTTCAAGGCGCTTAATTTATGGCTTAAAATCAAAAGGAGCCTTTCAAGCCCCATTTTACAGTGAAAGAGTCAGCGAAAGTAGGCGGATGGTTCTGGGAGTGAGAATGTTATGTTTGGTGATGGCCTTTAAAAAGGAAAATATTGCTTCCTTTTCCAGAGAAAACATTTTTTTTCACTGAAAGATGCTAAGATTCTTTTACTGTTTGCTCATGTTCTTTGGTTACAGTGAAAGTATCCTCAAGTAGAACCAGACTATTACAACCCAAAATATTAACTTAAAAATGAATTCATGTTTCATATGAAATACTAGAAAACAAAATGTAAAGGCTAACAACACTTTTCCTGGGCTAAAGGGCACACAGGCACTGCAAGCAGTAGATAGAAGTAGAATGTGAACCTTTCGATCCTCAGAGGCATTTCAAGTTCAATCAGTTTTATTAATATTAGACCATGAAGAAAAGAACATGCAGTCAGTCAAAGAAAAAGCACAGCCTCAGCTGACCCATTATTTTAATTAAGAAGAAAGAATGAAAGATAGCTTTTATCTCCTGCTGGCTGTTAAGAATTTGTGTTGTCTCATTTCTAGAAATATCCCAGCATGCTGGATTTACTGCTGAATACAGCCTGTTTATCAGTAAATATCCTGTGTCTTTATTTCCTTGGTGATTACTGTAAACATGAGATTTCACTTAGTTAATTTGTGGTAATTTGCATGTGTGTCTCCTTCGTTATCAACTTCTAGTGTACAACTTTATTTGGCATTTTTAAAATTTAGTCTTACTTCCTTTACTCTGTCTGCTTGCTGTATGTAATATTCCCGTCTTCCTCTCTGTCTTCCAGCTTTGTCATCATGCTTTTCATGAGAAGCTGTGAAAGAAAATGCCTGACTGGCCTGGGAAGTTTTTTGAGAAACTTCACTTGTGAAATTCCTCCAGTCAGATAATCTTTTTGTCAATATTTTTCCTTTTAAAAACAGTCTAAAGAGACTCTTGTCTTGCCTGAATTCTTGTAAAAATTCACATATTCTTCTTTTGAGTTGGCACCGTATCAAATACTTATTTGAAGCTTAGATTAGAACAGCTTCCTTTCCCAAGAAAAAAAGTGGAGTCTTATTACTTTGTCACTTATTCCACATAGATGAGAATTACAGATATAAATCTTGAGGCTGGATCTCAAGGTATTCCTGTGTGTTTCTGAAATACCTGGAAGTAAATCTATCATCTAGAACCTGGGGGTGTTAGGTAAAGTTGTTTTTATTTCAGATAGAAAAAAAGTAATGAGGGTTCTCTATTGTTTACCAAACAAACAATCGGCTTCTACACTCTGGGTTGTAAATATTCATCTTCTTAAAGTGATGACAGTTGAGGGTTATTTTAAATTTATCAGCATCTTGATTGACAAGGCACTTGCCTGAACCAGATTCATTTTACCAGTTGGCTTCAGCTTGTTTTTATTTGTTGAAATTTGGCACTGTTGCAGGATTGTATTTCGCAAATTAGCTGTGTAACAAACATAGCCTGTAGGGTACAAACATCAGTGAGAAGCTACTGTAGAAACCTTTATGTGATTGGGTGTATACTTCATATGAGGCAAGCATATCTCTGCTCTTCAAAATAGAACTATTTCAGAAGTAATTACATTACAAATGTAATAAAGGCATCCTACAAACTGTTTGAAAATTAATTTCAAGTTTGACTTGCAGCTTTGGTGGTAAGGCGGTGACATGTATATAAAGACTTATATTTTAGAAGTGTCAGGGATTTAGGTTTTCCATGCTGGTTTTAAGAGGGCATACACAATACATTTTGTTACTTGAGCCTTTACTTTGATGCAAGCTTTTATGAGTCTTTAGAATTGAAAATTTCCTTTAAAATGATCATGATTTTAAAAAGGTTAAACTTCAAACCATTTGATTTAAACGTATTTTCGTTTACTTTTTACTGACTTCACTGTACTACTCTTGCCTGTGGGTGGTCCATCGTATAGGGCTGCGGAAGGGGCAACTTTTTCTTTGCGAGTCACCTTTGGGTTTGCATGGTCTGAGAATACCTGTGATTAAGGTTACCATGGAACTTGTGCTAGTGGTATGTCAAACAACGTATTTGAAATTATGTTTGAGAAAAAGAGCAGCCCTTTTTTTTTTTTCTTGAAGCAGCACATTGAACAAAATAGGAGGAAAGTAAAACAATTTCTGTATGAGTTGTCATAATATAAGGTCCTAGAAAATGCTGCATATATGCCTATGTTGCTTTTGTAAAAGAGAAGTAGATACAATATAGACTGTGTGGAGAAGGCTTAGGGACTCTTTCAATTTAGCAGAAACAAACTACATGGTAGAGTTTATATTGTTCAGGCATTTAGCAGTGTTACTTCTAGCTTTTGAATGTTCAGCCATTAAAACAAAGGCTTAATGGAGAGAAATAATCTAAAATCATTTTTGTGAATAACTCGCTGTCTAGGTTTGTTGCTTCTGTCCTAGCTATTCCTGCTTTGGTTTCATTTGAGTAGTTGCTTTATAGCTCTTTCCGCTACTGTAATTATGTGAGATATTTTGGCCATTGTATTCCCTGTTCTCTTTCTGAAACTGTAATTGGCATAATCTGGTTGGAAGGTGTGTGATTTTGAATGGATTTGTTAGGCAAGAATCGACAGATACTGTGAAGATAAAGGAATTTTGTGTCATAAATGTTTGCCTGTCCATAAATATTGTGCTGGTTATTAGCTAGGGTTATTACAGTTGAAATTTTAGTACAAGTTCGTATCTTTGAGGCTACTTCTTCCTGGCTCTTAAAATGCTATTGAACTCTGTCATAAATGGCCTCTTTATAACTAGCACATTCCTTGGCTTCCAGACACAGCCTCAAAGAAGGGATGAAAAATAGTTGTAAACATGTTTTCTCCAGTTAGTAGAAGTTTATTTTCTATTTTCTCTTGTTCCGTTATACTCCCTGTATGTTACTGCATAGAAATACTGATTCAGTGCTTGTCAAAACTTTTTTTGTATGTAATGTCTGGGCAGGTTTTACAATGTAGTTTTTTTTGGAGGGGAATAGTCTTTAAAAGCTTGTGGGTGTTCTACGTGCTAGTTACAAACTAACATAACTGTATTAGTAGTATCCTAATCTTGCCTGCTGAATACTGAGGGTTCTGAACTACTGAAAGTTTCTACAGATACTGTATTTCTATGTAAGGTTCAAGACTGCTTCTGAAAAAAAAAAAAGGCAGGCTTCTGGGGAAAAGATAAACTTGGTGTATCTTTATTGGAATTGCTTGCATGTCCAGCCTCAGCATATTTAACAATGAACTCATGTCATCATCGCATCACGATTCAACTGTTTGCTAAAGGATGTCATGTAACCGAAAGGAACAGCACTTTTTGAGTTCTAGAGGTGTTTCCGTTAGGTAATTTGGACTCACAACCAGGTCTCAGCTGCAATCTTTCTTGACTGCACAAACAACTATGCTTTTTACCCAGAGTATTTGTTAGGCTCCAGCTTTTCAGCCTGAAGTCCTTTTTGGTGACAGTCTTACTGGGCAGGTTCCCTGTATCAGATAAATTGTCAAGACGCAGCGGTTAAAAGACCCTGATGCCTTTTTGGAAGGCAGGACGTAACACAGACTTTTTTTTTTTCGGGATGCAGATTAATTCAAAGGCTTTAAGACTGTTCACTTGTGCCTTAATTTATGGCAGCTTTGGTATTGGGGACCAGCAGGTAGGAAATTCTAGTTTACTTCTGTTGGAGTGAAAGCTCGGTGTTTCCTGTTTCAGTTGTGGTCCTTTCCAACCCCACCTCCCCCCCC
>NW_010239370.1:4693-18110 GCF_000690775.1 Eurypyga helias
CCCCCAGTATGAATTGGGCCGAAAACAAGCACTGACCTCAAGGAAATGTGTTCCAAGGCGTGGGAAAAGAGGAAGAGTTGCATCTTGTGAAGGAAGAGGGAGAAGAATTTGATTTTTTTTCTCCTTTTTTTTGAGCTGAAACAAAAGCAAAATATGTTCTCCATGGGACTTAATGCCTCATTCCAAATACTGTGAAGTCAGGAGCAAGGGAGTGGTAAAGACTGTGAAGAAAATAATGTTTTGATAGTAATAAGTTATGGAATTTGCCATGGAGAATTGATGTTGTTAAACAAACCAAGTATTCTTCAAAAACATAGGTTTAGCTGATAACCTATTTAGGTCCTTATGCTGCTTATTTGTATGAATTGTACCCAGTTGTATTGGCTCTACAGCTCTTCTTTGAAAGCTTGTCACAGGGTCCTTTTGGCTGTTGAGGGGTGTTGGGTTTGTTAAGGTACAAGCACTGAAACTGAGGAACGGTGGGGTCATAACCAATGGTGCCTGGCCTGGCCTGGCCCCTCTTGTGTGACCCTGAAAAAAGCATTGCTTACGTTCCTTGTAGCTGTCTGAGGGAGCTGGAATAAAATCTCTTGCCTTGGGGGTTGTTCTTTGCAGAAAAATTCTTAACTTGCCTCTAGATCATTTCTTCTTTGCTTCCATGGGCTTGTCCTGGGGATGCTGGTCCTTTGGTATCCATTCTTATTACGTCATAGCTGTTGGGTTTTGACTTTCATGAGAAACTTTAGATCTGGTAGAAGGGAAGCAGGACAAGTATGTACTTTCATCTCTCTCAGGTGAAGGGCACACTCTGAGAAGCTCTTCACGCAATTCAGATGTTGCGCTGACAGTGTCACATCCAGGATGTCAAAATTCATTTGACTTCAGAGCTAGTCTACGTAGATCATGGGCTGTATTGTGGTCACCTCTCCTGGATGAGTTGAAGGGTTGCTCTTGAAAAGAAGTTTACCTGGATCTATAACTGGTTTTTTTGGTTTAAAACAAACAAACCAACCCCACCTCCAGCCTCGCAGTGGGAAGTTCATCCTACCTGCCTCATACTTGCTCTGAGACTTGCTCTTGGAAAGGCTTCCCAGCAGATCTCTGCTATGGCAGTGTTAGTGTTGCAGTTTTACTGACCAAGATGAGGTGGCTGGTTAAACTGTTCTCTACATTTAAGGCTAAATCTCTGCTTAATGTCAATGATTCCACTTCTAGTTGCTGTCTTACAGAGCAGCTCAACTTGCTGGGACCATAACAAGAGCAGTCTTCCTCTTAGTTTTGGATGCCTTATAGCAAGATGCTCTAGTTTCAAAGTGTTTGTACACACTCCTGACAGACTTGTTATTGTGGTGTTGCTGAATTCCCCCCGAGATTCTGAAGGCTGTCATGGTCTACGGTGAGATACGCAGTTTTGATTGCGCTGCAAGTGCCTGCGCTGACTGCACCTTAAGTGACATGTTAAAGAACATCTACAATACATACCCTTTCCTGTTGTCCCCCTAGTGTGCCTAAACCCTCTTCTGTATGAAGCCTCTGAAGGTGGAAGGGTTAGGACTCTTGGTACCCTTGTGCACAGCAGTTTACTGCTCCTAAGGAAGTATACGTGTAATGAAAGCTGGTTTGAGTTTGACAGTGCTTTTTGCAAGTTACAACCATCATGTAGTAAGACCTTCAATTTCAGACTCTGACCTGAATGAAGATTCAGTCTAAATGAGGCATAAATATGCATCCACTGCTTTCTTGAACAAATCAGCAAAACCGGTAAAGTGCTGGCAGGAAAATTGTACAAGGACTAATAGTACAGTTGATATTTACAGTGTTGTGACAAAAGGTCTGGAGGTGGGGAAAGCTGTCTTTTGCTTCCTTATTTCAAGATGGTCTGTATTCAGTAGGTTGGCATGCGTAGTTATTCTGCAAGTTTTAAACGTTTAAAAATGTTTAGATATTAGTAAATCTTTTTTCCACATAAGAAACAGTCATCTTGCCTGAAATGGATGGTGTTAGTTGTCTTGAAAAATTGCAGAAAATTGTATGAAGCACAACTCAAACCTTTAGTTACCACCTTGACTTGGACTGTGAACTACTTGTGAAAAATAAATCAGTGAGGAGATTCGTATAGAAGGCTTAAATATGGAGATGGCATATTTTACATGCTACACTTAACTGAGATTTTTACTGTATTGAATAGCTGTTTTCTTCAGTAACAAGCTGTTGGATATTTTGCAGATATGTTGATCAATTTCAATGAAACATTTCAACTAGTGTTGTAAAAACAAATAAAAAATCATTCATCATAGCTTTCTGTAGGACCATCTTCCCTTTTAATCACATAGCTAGTAAGATGACTCGGAGCTGTATATATTCCAAGAAAGACTTAAAGGGAAAATCAAGATTAAATCAATGGGTTTTAATATGCTTGTGCTGCCAGTGGGCACAAAACCACCAAAGCCTAGGACTGAAGGAATAAAAGGAAAATAGTGGATCTAGTAACCTGGAAATTATGCTTTTAAGCAGGGGGGTTCCCAGGTTATGAGTTTCGTTTCCTTGGGTTTTTTAAGTGCTTTGCTTCTTTACGCTATTTGTGTTTATATTGTTGGTTATAAAAATCATCTTTTAGTCTTGTTTCAAAAATATCTGAGACTTCTGTTTTGAATTATCAAGAATAGTTCCTGAATTGCATTAACACCAAGAAACCTGTCATTTGTAGTGTGTACTAATTTTAAATGCCTTTTCTGTTTTTGCAGCAAGGCATGCTTACCAGCCTCCAACCCAAAGCAGCCTATTTTCTAAGCACATGGTTTTGGACTAATAAAAATTTTAGCCTGTAACTGTCACTGCTGTGTTGTCCTGCCCATGTTTGATGTAACATGTTCATGGTCATCTTTGCAATAGGTCGTGTGCGCTAAGGAAACTGTATGGCTCAAAGATAGACAGTTATTATCCCAGTTCCTGTGTGTGTAATGAGTATGCTGCAGAGCTTTCTAAAATATTTTAGAACATACATTAATAACTTACCACAATTTGATTATGGCTTAGTAATTTAATGTTTTGCTTTGCTTATTTAGTTGCTTATCAACAGATCTCTTTAGTCTTCTCCATCCTTGTGAAACTAGCCCATTACTGGCAGTAGGTATGTTGCTTAACTGTTATGCTGAACATAAATTAACTGCAACTGTAATTGATAGAACTGCTACTTCAGGCTGGGATTAATGTGCAGAGAGTATAAAAATACTTTCAGAAATGAGGAAGAGAAAAGGAGACTTTTGAAGCAATCAGCCCACATAATATGTATGTGTAAAGCTATCTTTAGTTATTAGCAGTGTGGGAGACATGCCTAGTTCTACCATTTCTATTAGGGAAAATACAGGTTTGGACAGATGGAAGAACATTGATCTTATTCTGGCAGTACCTCGTTCAGGGACTATGCTGTTATTTTTTTCTGTTCCCAGTTTTGATGTGCTCCTTTCAATACTGTCATTTGGCCTTGTGTACATGAGGACCTACCAGAATTGTCTTCATTGACGAATGCTTCTTTACTGGATGTCAGTCTTAATGCAATAACATTAATTCTGCTCTTCCCTGAGAAAAAAAAAAAACAGAGTTAAGATGTGCTAGAATATATTATACCATCTAATACTGAAATTATGCTATCCTCAGTTCCCTGGGTAATTTTGGAGAGATTTTTCTCTTATGTGGTTCACACAAGCTTTGTGAACGCAATAGGGTTTTTAGAATCTCCGTTGTCTGCTATGAAGCATGGAAGACAGAGCTCCCAAGGGACTGTGGTTAATCAGGCTCAGGTATTAATCACTTCTGCAGAGATGGCCTTGGGGCACCTGGCACCTACAGTGCCTCGAGAGTTAGTAGGTGTTGCCAGAAGAGAATGTCAAGGCAGTGAAAACTCCTCCTTCTTGTATCTTGTTCTTTCTATCAGCTCAGCTTTCAATCTCGTTTCAGGGCTTTATTTTGGGAAAATAGGTTAAATGCAGACTGCTAGCCTGTTCTTTGCAGCCAAAGCCATCTGTGAATGTTGAGATACGGTGAAGCTTTTCTTTTACAGAACTGGATCTTTCTACTTTCATTGTTTATGCTTGGCTAGTGTTTCAGTAGGCTTTTTCTTCCATCATGAGGGCTAGGAATTCTTAAAAATAATTGCTGTTTGAAAGCTGGTAGGAATAACTGGGGAAAGAGAGCTGTGTGTCACAAAGGCATACTGTTTTTTTAAATACTCCTAAGGCAAAGTGGTGAAAGGGATACTCAAAAGTTAGTTCTATCTGTAATTTCACATACATGTACTAAGTGTTAGTATGTTAACTCATTTTAATTGTAAGCTTAGACCCTCTGGACATTATCTTGCATGTAGGTAGTCTCATGTTTTCATGCCATGTTTATTTGCAACAACAGATGCAAAACATTTAATGTACAAATGTAAGCTGCAGAGATAGTTGGGAGACTTAAATGCAAGGTGATACCTGAAATTATATTAATTATATATGCATTATTTGTGCTACTTAGCAGGGAAACATAGTAACCAGTGGTATCCCAGTTGACCATAACTCATGTGTTTTCCTTCCCCTGATGCTAATAAGAACAATGTAATGTCAACCTTATAATAGAAATAGCTGTCTTATTAATGCAGTTATTTCATAAGTGCTTCCTAGTATCTTTTTATCCTTTGATTTTTAAGGTAACTTTTATGGAAGCTTTTCTTTAGTTTTAATTTCTTTGCATATTTCTTAAAACCAAACACACAAACATATATTTTGTTTTGAAAAACTTGCTTAAGTGGATTATTTCATGATGCTGCTGCCATAGCTGTCCATGCAGAACTTCCTTGGGCTGTTGCCTGTTGTCACACAGCAAATGAACTGTCGGTGCCGTAGGGGCTGATGTTTGACACTGTGGTATGTACTGCTCCTCAGGTATGGTCAAAAAGGAGATTCAAGCCAACATCACTGTTCTATTAACTCATGGTTTGACGATCGAGGCTGTCAGATAAGGCTTAGGAGACAATCTGAGGACTTGAAATAAGTGAAGCCTTGGTGAAATTAGTCATGCTTTCCTTGAAAGGAAGATCAGAAAGGAGTCACAAGAACTTTTGTATCTTAAGTAAGGTTCAGGCTTTTAGAATGAGTTCTTCAAATCTCAATAGGCAGTATAAATATTTTCTTTAAACCACAAACAACATTTCTATGGTATTAAGCGATGTGTCTTTTCATCTATTTAACACTTCAGAAAGCCTGTAATCATTTGACTCGCAAGTCATAGATCTGTATTTCCTGGTCTGATTCGACTAAGTTCTTAACATGGTAGGATATCACAAGCTGAGTTTGAAAAGCTGGTTTGTCTTTTTGTGCAAATACTGAAGCAGATTTGCAGTACAGACTGTAAAACCACTGTGGAAGATGGAAGTATGTTTCTGAAACTCAAATTGTTTCAAAGGCTCATACCCCCACTGTTACATGTGGTGTTTGTCACCATCCCACAAACCACTTCTGTCACACAGTGAATGAGCAGAATTAAACTCGAGCTTTTCTAATGAGAATGGAACTTAAGGCCTGTGAATGTTGCTCTTTAAATATGATGAATCATGAATATATACTTAATTTTGACCATTTTGTTCTTAAAAGGATATTTAAATGAAGATTTTTTTTTTGTGGTACCAGAATAGCAATTCCAGAGAATATGCAAGTGTCAGGGAAGTGCCTGCTGTTATCTGCAGAGGCACCAGGCTGGAGCTCTAATGCCTTGCTGCTGGCATCCAAGTTCGTTCTGGGAAGCGATTTGGCGGTTTACTGACTTAACCCGACTGAGTGCTGCTTTGTACTGCAGGCAGTTGTTTATTAGGAATTAGCATGAAACTGACTGTGACGGATCTTACTGGCTCTCTTGTCATCAACTTACCATAGTCTGGACAAAATTCTTGCTGCTTCTGCCCTGTCATTACGCCCGTTCTGCTGTTGAGCGCGTTCTCCTCCATCTGGTCCCTCTAGACTGTAACTTAGGGAGCACCGAATCTCTTGCATCCCACGGCAGGCTGCAATGGCTTGCCACAAAGGTTTTCTGTTGTGTGTAGGGCAAAATATTCTCGGTCTGGCACTTTTCCATTCCTGTGGTAGTTTGTTCAAAGCTCAGTTTTTTGAATTCTTTCCTTACTTTTTAGTCAATTCTCTCTTCCAAAGCATGAAGTAGATACTGTTCTGCGTAGCAGATACTATGACAAACATGAAGAGTACTACTTACTCTTTCATTGCTCTCAGTACTGTACTTGCTTATCTTCTATTACTCATGCCACAGAATAGCTGACAAAAATGCATTAAAAGCATGGATCCTAAAGTATTTTAGGAACAGATGTTTGTTAAAGTCAACCTGTATTTGGTTTCCTGTCTTTGCCTCAGAGCTGGGCTATGCTAATCCTACTTTCCAGTCTGCTTAGCAGATTGTACAGCTATTGAATCATGGAGGGGAGAAAGCTGTGCTGAATTCTCATAGCATCACTTTCTAGAAAATGGAAGTTGGTGCTTGTCACTCTGCCCTTTTTGGCTTAAGATAGGTCCAAGTTGTACTTGTGTTTTGTCTTGAATGCCTTTGAAATGGGATAAAGCAAAAAAGATCATCTCTCTAGGATACTTTTCGATACCTAACCTTTTTCTTATATCACTTTCTGAAATGTATCTTCAGTAGCTTCTGCTCATGGCTTTCAGAGGTCATTTTTTCTCTGAACTTCTTTATGTTACTTTACCTAAGCAATCAGGTTGACACCCACATCCCCAGAAGTAAAAACCTGACCAAAACCAACCCAAAACCCAGAAAACAAACCCTCACAACTAGGTTGAGATGTGGAACAATATATGAAATCATGCCAGTGGTTGTGCTTGGAAAATAACATCAGTTCTCTTTGCCTTACCTCTTCCCCACCCACCCAAAATGGGAGACTTGTAGCCTATTTCAAACTATTTCTCATGCAGTTCTTAGTTAATTTAGGTAAATTATGTGTAGTTATTTTGATGTGTCTAAACTCCTGGTTGTGTCCAGTCTTAGCACAGGCAGTATTTTTTAATTTGACACTGGTAAGGGCGGTGTTACATGGGACAGTGTCTCCTGTGTGCAGTGGTATTCTTCATCTGTACCGGGGTACCAGGCAGGTTTCTCTGCCTGCTGTGTGTACAGGTTGTGTTGTGAATTAATTTACAGCATTGTAAACACGAGTGTAATGTACGTGGAAGCATCCTGTAACAGTTCACATCTCTTCAAGAATTGAATCTTCTTCACTGTAGCAGTGTTTTCAGATAAAATATTTAGCACTTCAGTCACTGTGGTGTTGGAGACTTCACTGTCCCATCTCCAAATATTTACTGGTGGTTTTTTTTTTTTCATTGACTACCACTGCAAATTTTCAAGAACAGTGCGCTTTAAGAAGAAAACCCCTGCATGCTAGTTCTGTTATTCTTTTTATTGTTCAATGATATAATCTGTGATTAAGTCCTTGGAAAAAAAAAAAGTTCAATAAATTGTTGGTACTTGATTTGCAGTTTTTATTCGCCTTGTCATTGGTTTTGCTCGGTAAATGACACTTCTATGGATTAGTAGATGCATATTATTCAACTAAAATAATGCATAGTTTTATCCACATTTGCATATAAAATTTGCTAATTTTTAACTATATCCAGGCAAATTTGTCAAAGTGTTTTTCTGTATGTATCATAAATGCTAATCTTTAAAGTTTTTTTTCCTGGGAGAATTTTTGGAGGACTTGAGTTGCTGATTGATTTTTTTCCTTTTTTAAAAAATTGAAGAAAGCAAGCCATGAACATTTTGGGTCTTCAGGGCTGATAATCAAGCATCAGAGATGGAGGGAGAGGAACATGAACAACCCCTGTCCCACTACCTGTGTGGAATAGTGTTCAAGGGAAACACTCAGTTTCTTTGAAGATCTGTTCTCTGTTTTCACTTTTGTTCATCTTACATACCACCACCGTGTCAATAGAATGGCTGGGTTGGCAAGGAGCTAGCTTTAGCCAGAAGCCAGGGTTAACAGAATTCTTCAGGATCCTTTTTGAATTTGGATGTTTACACAGTCTAAAATACCTAGCACTGCTGGCTCCTCTTGGTGGTGGTTGGGTTGGTTTTGTGTGGTGGTTTTTTTGTTTGGTTCCCCCCCCCCCCGGAGAATTCATACTCTCTTCTTCCTCCTCAGTTTTAAAGTTGCAAAGGCCTAATTTCAGTGGGAGGATAAAAGCTGCATTGGTCTTATTTCTTAGGTTACTGGAAGGCATGGGCTGGATTTTGTTATTAGAGGTTTTTATTTTTTCAAATTTCTAGGATTTGAAATACTTGAAGGGGAAAAAAATGACTTTGTTGTGAATGCAGCAGAGCTACTGTCACTCACCTTAATTGTGGATACCTAATACTCTTGAGACAGTGACCTTCTTTCTTGGCTGTGCTTGAAACTCTACAGGAGTTGGGTGTTAGGAGTTGGTGAACAGGCACGGAAGGGAGATTGTGCATTCTGTTCAGTTGTCGGTGTGTTGGAAACCATGTGTTTCAGAGCAAAGTACCAGCTGCTAACAGCTGTTCCTGAGCCAGCCTGCTCTGTGCTCTTCCTCCAGGTATTCCAGGCAATAACAGAATCTTCTGTTCTTCACAGGTATTCTTAATGCAATTGTTACTCCCTAACATGGTGCAGTGCATTTCCTAAATAAAATATAACCATATTCCATTCTGCTGTTGTAGTGACTTTTCCAAAGTTCCATGTCACATCATGTGTAGAGCTGGTTTCAACTTGGTTGTGAACTGCTGATGAGCTAAAAGTACCGGATAATTAGATTTTAAAATTTCATCATAGTGAATATTGTAAAAGGAGAGAGGAGGTATTTTTGAGTGATCTTATACTTCAACAGTGAAGCTAATACCTAGTAAAGTTTCTGTTACCCTGAAAGAGACTTGAAAATGTAACATAAATGTTTTATTACAGAGGTTAAGAAGATTATCAACAAAATACAGAACAGAGAAGATCTACCCAACGGCCACTGGAGAAAAAGAAGAAAATGTTAAGAAGAATAGATACAAGGATATATTGCCATGTAAGTCTGATTTATGTGTTAATAGAAGACAAAGGCAAGTGCCTGCTATTCTTAATGTATTTTGAATTTTACTATTTAGCTATTATTGAAAGGCCAAATTTGAGATAATTTGGTGGAAGGTAAATTTTGTTAAATTTTTTTAAGTTGGAAGGGAAAGTAAGGGAACATCTGTGTATTTTACTAGGAGAGCTATCATCTAAAGATAAAATATGTGCTAGGTCCCAGGCCCTACCAAGCTGATGTTTTCATTTTATATTGAAATAGACTAGAATTTTACTAGGTGCTAACTGTATTTTTTCCTTAGGAGCATGTTATTCGTTATAGAAAACGAACAAATATCACCATAAACTCTAGATTAAATTTTAAGGAACCCCAAAGAACCTGGCTTTGTGGTTTGAGGTGAAATAGGTCTCTTTTTTTTTTTTTGGCTTGTTTGCATCCTGCAAATGGTATCAGAGAACTTTCATTGCTGGATTATTGCTGGTTTATGTTTTGCTAGAGCCCAAATGAAATTCTGTTTAATGAACTAACGCAGAAACCAAGAGTCAGAGCAGAATTGAAATTTTAAAACCTCTGGTGTGTGGATATACAGATCAGCTATCTCTAATGACAAGATTGGCTCTTACAGGCTCACTTTGCAGTAGCTCATGAAGCTGTGTGTTTCAGCAGCTCTTGCTGTGCCCTCTCAGTGTGACCAGCAGACAGTGAGATTGAAGCATTCTGACAAATGCTTTTCTAATAACCCAGATGATTAGCAACAGATACATCTTACTCTCGTTAGCTTTCTCAAAAGTATTAGGTTTATAATTAATTTGAAGCTTAAAATGGTCTTAAACATCATTAGCTTTCATTTTCAAAATGCGTTCTGGTAATAAGCTCCAGGGAGTTACTGTGCCCTGTTTTTTGAGTGCTGGAAGCTTTACTGTTTCTCAGCACCTGGAGCAACACTTCCAGCAGTAAACTTTGCCCTAACGGCACAGGTTCTAGGTTCTTTACCAAGGTGGGCATAGTACTTGTTGCTGCAAGGAAGGGAAGGCATGTGTATTCCCGTTTTGCTGGAGGATATATGTATAACAGACATTACATGTGGAAGGGTGGCATGGTACTAAGCTCAACTGCAGAAAAATAGTTAAATGTCATAGGGGTTTTTGTTAGGTTTGGGTTTTTTAGTTGGGAGGAAACGTGTTTAATGGATGGAGTGAAAAAGAGGGGAAGTTCTTATTGTCGTCTTATTATTAAGAGTTGTTACACTCTCTCTTTTGTGCTGATATTTTGGTAGATCTTGAACAGCACAGTAAAATCTTGGTAGCACCTAGGCTGAACTGATGAGACACTTAATAGCTAATGCAGTAGTGGTGGCTGGAACTGGAGTGGTAGATGTGCTTTTTTCATCTACGTAAAAATAAAATCTGAGTCACTGGGATCTGAAAGGGTACAGAGGTCACAATGGGGAAAATGAGCAAACTCAAAACTGACTTTGAAGGTATTTTCAATTTAACTAAGAATATATACCTTTAGTTGTCCTCAAACACCCAAAGGTTCCAGCAATGGGAGACCAGCCTGACAGAAATGAAGGCCAGGAGCTGTTTTGGAGGAGGAAGGGGGATGATACTTTGCCTATCTTCTATAAACCCAGAAAAGAATTTACGAATGTAATCAAAGATTTAGTGCTGTATTTACCAGAATTGTTACTGCTACCACAGAGATCTGTACCTGATTCAGTATTGGCTTCAGAGTACAAGATGTGTGTGTGTGTGTTCACATTGCAGTTTACTAAGCCATCCTAAATGATAGATAAATGAAACATGGTGTTCACTGGTTACCTCAAGACAGCAATCAGTAATTGTGAATGGAGTCTTTAAGCTACATATAAATACCCAAGCACTTCTGAACCTGGAACCTCTTACGGTTTTTTTGGTTGTTGGGGGTTTTTTTTGTTTTTTTTTTGTTTTTTTTTTTCTTGGAAAACTCAATTCTGGACCTAAAACTCTGACAGAGCTGAGTTGTGGCAGATACAGGCAGGCTGGAAATGTTCACAATTGGAAACTGCTCTAGGATTTTGTGTCTGCTGTGCTGGGAAGATAGGAACCCTCATTAACCTGCCAACTTATTTAGTCTGCTCTGCCATTTAAAAGTAGTTTTTAGTATTAAGCCTGTGACCCCACTGCCTGGTTATGAAGTGTTCTTGGTTTTCTGTTACGAGTGTGATAAAGTGCAGTATGTGTAAGGGCTTTCTCTAGGTCTCTATGTGAGAGGCATTGTCTTCAGATCTGTGATCTAAATGTCTTGTAATCTATGCTTGTGCTTTTTTAGGAAGCATTACATGGTAACACAAACATTTTTTGCATGTTATCAAGACTCTGGCAGAAAAATTCACCATCTTGGAAGCGAAGAGCTTTCTGTATAGAAATAACTCCTACCGTGTACATGTGGGCATGGTTCCCTGTTTTATAACTAGTCATGTTTGACAAAAAAAAAGAGCCCTCAATCAACCATATTTCCTCTTTTTAAATAGACTCGTTCTTGATGGTTTTTTCTTGAATTTAGCTCTAATAAAAGTTTTAGCAGCTGTTCTGTGGTTGAGGAATTGACCCTGGGAGCAGAAAGTAACAGAAATTGCCTGAGCAGATGCTGTTTCTGCAGATAGTTCTGTTCCCCAGTTCGCTGGATTTCTAACTAAAACAGCCTCTATTGTAGAGATAGTTTGAATTATTTTAATGTGATAGCTAGGAATTTTTGGTATCAACAGGAACTGGGAGGACTGGCAAACCTGCCAACCACCTATCCTCCTTCTTAGTAGGAATTAAGTTGTTTCTGTATTAAAGATGCCCTTAATTTTTTTCAACACCAAAATGAATTCCAAGGTGTTTATTTTATTCTGTCAACAAGTAATAATGGCTATTTTTAAGACTATTGAGGATTTTGGTCTCCAAAGATCTGCTGTTTTTCTAAGAAGCCTTCTCTGAGACAGTCAGTAATGCTTGAGGCAGAAACTTGAAATGTCAAAACCCCCTAACTGAAGGAATCTGCTACTTCTGGTTTAGAAGTGTCCCAGCAAAGTGCCTAGCCCAGTGTTTGGGAGATAGAAGTCAGTCTGTGCCTGAGCAATAAACCCCAGTGCATGTTTCATGTTGGAATACTTGATGGAGTCCTCCTTGGCAGAGACTTTGAGGCCTACTGGTGCCTTATTCTTTCTGCTTTGTGTTAATGTGCCTTTAATTCTGGTCGTGATCTGTGCTAATATTGTGTAAGTACAATTTTGATTACATCTGATGAATTGAATTTGATGCCTTTGTAATGAATCACTCTTGGAATTCCAGTGTTTGGTGCTCTGTAAACTCGAGCATCAGAAGCACGAGGCAGTAGGAGCTGCTCTGCTTGTCCCTACCTGAGCTGGTTTACCCATAAATTAAATCAACTGACTTGCTTGTGTGACTGGTCTTGGGGAAGCATAGTTAATGCTTCTTTTATGCATATAATAACGTACTATATACGTTACATATACTGCTACATATTGATTTAGATGTGTTGTAGTTCTTGTGTAAAAAACCAATAAAATTCTTCTTTTAGTTGATCATAGCCGTGTTAAACTGACCTTAAAAACTCCCCCACAAGATTCAGACTACATCAATGCAAACTTTATTAAGGTATGTATCTTAACAGTTCTTAAATTCTTTTTAAGCTCTGGTTTCATGCCGTGCAGTTCTAAAATTATAGTCTGAGATAAGGATTGAAAGCTGTTTGGGAAGATTTTCTTCTCTTAGGGCTTGTTGAAATTGGCAAACGTGATGCAGTTTATAAAGAAATTTTTAAAGTTTTAATATTACTCTAAGTGTAAGTATAATATAAAATCCTTCATTGTCAAGTGACATGCAACCAAATTGGAACTTTATAGCATAGGAATATTCCAAAATGATTGTTTTAACAGTTGGTAGTGTTTAAAAATACAAGATTTTGAGAGGCTGGTTTTGGAGATCATAAGTGAGGTGTTTGACAAATTGTGTATGTTAATGTGTACTTCTTCCTGTTCACGGCAGAAGTGTGGCAATGGAATTATAGCTAAAATTCTTAAAGAGAAGCCACAACTTGGATTAAAGCCTGTTACACTTTGTGAATTCCTTGGCCTTTTCTTGTAACCTTATTCTGGTGCTGCTTCTGCACAGTAGTGCTTGTTCCTGTAAATCTCAAGTCTTGAATTTTTAGCGTGAAAAACTGAACGTAAATGTCTTCAAGATTGATAGAGAACACTTTAAAACTTTGGATTTGTGAAATGTGGTATTATTGGGAGGAGAAACTTTTGTTCAAGGGGATGCTTCTTAGCAGAATCATAGAAT
>NW_010239371.1:0-36551 GCF_000690775.1 Eurypyga helias
GCCCGGGAAGGGCGGCCCCGAGCCCCCGAGGCTGGGCGGCGCTCGCTCCCCGACCTGAAGTTGTTTTCCAGACACGGGCCGGAACCACGGCATGGCCCCGGTGAATGATTAAAAAAAAGTGAACGATTAACCATGGAGGACAGGCAAAAACTTAAAATACTTTCACATAATTCCTATCTAAAACAGCCCCAAAATAACCTCCCCCATCTCCCCCTCCTTAGCGGAAGGGGGTACAAACGCTGACGCATTTTGCTGTCTCTCACTCCTGTTTCAGTGCAGGCCGTCGCTCCAACTACACCAACGAGGAACAGCAGCTGTGTACAAGGCCGGCCTGGGAAACACAGCCCATACTGCATCAGTCCATACCGCTTCGGTTCACACTGCGCACAACAAGGCGCGATGCACCCTTCTGGGGCAGAAAAACTGCAAAGGAAGCGTGTTACTGCAAAGACTTAAAGGTGGTTAACTGTGTAACTTCATTGAATTGACACCTTTTTCTGTGTTTAATCGAGCGTACATGCTGTTGAGCATGGTGACAAAAGCCATGCCGCAGGCAGGGTGCCGAGCGAGGACAGCGGCGTGTCCCGCGGCTTGTGAGAGTGAACGAGACTGGAACTCAGCGAGACAGGCCCGCGTGTGCCGGTAACGAACTATCCGACCCTTTCCAAAGGCCAGAGAGCTGTAGTGTCCCATCAGTAGGGTGAAGGATTGCAGACTCGCCGACAGCAACATCACCCACTGCTCACATACCGGAGTACCATTTCTCCAGTAGAGAAGCCAAATGCTGTACATGGGTTTGGTGCTACTGAAGCTAACCCAGAGACTGGTTTTCCAGCAGATTAGCTAAGGAAACTAATGAGCTAGTGTGCTGGGAGGATTATGTGCAACATGCTTTTTCTTGCACTCCCAGAGCTGAATAATCATGTGAGGCAGTCACAGGTTTAGGTTACATACAGAGAAAACAACGCTGTCCTGATGGACCTAAGTGTGCTACAGCAAAGCATGGAAAGGTGCTAACTGGGGTTACTCCTCTGTCACGAGGTCACCGCTCTGTTCTATACTCTGCAATTAAAAGAATGATGAGAGCGCGCTTGTTACCGTAAATCGGAGAAGAAAATTCCCCAAACTCAATTCAGAGTTTGGAAAGCAGGCAATCCTTACCTCAGCACTGGGGACACCAAGCGTGTCCACCTTTGCATTACATCACCCTCCTCTTACACACTTTCTCTGCTGTCATAGTACGCATTTTATGTGAAACACAAGGTTCGCTATTACATTTAACCTCTACAGCGGCTGGTTTCTTTATTTTATGTATCCATATTCTAGGCTGATCACTGGTCACCTATACTTACCTCTACTGACTGGAATCCTTGATGTCCAAACCAAGATGGGAAGGGAAAGGGGACTTCCAAGCAGCACTGTTGGTTTCCATGGCTAACTGCCTCCGTTTCACAGACACTAACAATACCACAGCAGGTTTCCACAGCAGCATTTGTTACAAACACACAAATTCTCTGGAGTTACAGGTTCCAATCACAAAGCAGATTCCCAATACCAATCACACAAAGCTTTACGTTTTAGATCAGCTTCTTCATTTCTGATTTTGATATAATTTAGCAACACATTCACAGATAAGCTGTTAGATTCCCCTGCAGAGCTTTTAAGGCATTGCCACCTCACGCTGTCCATCCTGGACCTGTACTGGAGGCCAGTATGGAATCAGGTTAACATGTATTCAGGTCTGACACCCCTGCTGCAAGGCTTCTAACTTCTGGTACAAGAAGGGCGTGAATATGTGAAACCCAACTCAGCTGATTGATTTGATGTAATTATTGATAGGGAGCAGAATTAAGATAATCACAGAGCATTAAAATGGTTAATTGCCTAATTTTAAGAACCCATAGTGCCAGCACTTTCTAGCTCAGCAGGTCAGGTAGCTTCTTGCTATGGTGGGAGAGAACAAAACTTTACCACTTCTCTGCTCATCATCATGTAATCTACTGTGCACACTCAGTCCAACACTTCCTTAAACTGGCAAAGTAATTTCATGGGTTTGAAAGCACACGTCTATAATTACAGCTGTAGAAACAGCAAATAGTAGTGTCTAAGGAAAATTCAACCTACCGAGTTTTTTGAACCTCCTGTGTGCTTTCTCGGTGGTTGTGAGTTTAGATTCTCTGCAGCGTTAGCTACCCGACGCGCGAGGCCGAACTCTGCTGTGTAGATTATCAGCTGTCACAAGTGCAGTAGCTGCGCAGCTCAGTTAAGCCAGTGTATTTCAAATGTGAAACACCAATGTGGTGACATTTTAGCTCTTTTACTAAGGATAGCAAATACCTTTCTTTGGCAGCTCCGAGGAATGCACAAAATTGAAAAGTGTTTGCTGAAAACAGCCCATTCTCACAGTGCCTAGGAAATAAAAATACTGATGTTTAGTTCTGCAAGTAACTAGAAAAACATTAAAAGCCCACAATTAGTTTTCTTTGTCACAAGTACACTAGTGCTGCAGTTGTTGAACACACGTATATATGCATCACTAACACCAATTATCTGGTGAGGCACTGGGACAGGTTGCCCAGAGAAGCTGTGGATGCCCCATCCCTGGAAGTGTCCAAGGCCAGGCTGGATGTGGCTTTGAGCAATCTGGTCTAGTGGAAGGTGTCCCTGCCCATGGCAGGGGGGGTGGAACTAGATGATCTTTAAGGTCCCTTCCAACCCAAACCATTCTATGATTATAAATCCTGGTAACTGTGGCTATTTATACTGTCATGTCAAAAGCAGCTGCTGAGCTTAAACACACAAGTTTTTCCTAAACAAGGAATAAATCTTTTATCCTGGTTCTTTTATTTTATTGATCCCTTTTTAGATTATCTGTAAGTCAGAAAATGTAAGTAACCTACCAACTCACAAATGGTCTGGTGCTAATGGTAGCCTCCAGGGTGTTAAAAGAAGATAAGCTAATAATTATTAGTTTCTTCTTGGAAGCCTTTGGGGAGCAGCCAAGTTTAAATAGGGTAATTAGTATCTATAACTATAATTTACATAAATTACAGAAACATAACGCCGAACATTTGTCTAATTGCAGAAACACGGTGTTCAATTATCCAGAGATAATAGAACCCACAAATGCAGTAGTGTTCAACCTATGGATAAATTAAGACTGTCTCCTTGAGTATCTGATGTCCTGCTTCTGTGATGATTCCACTGGTGGTAAAAAGAATATTACATATGAGTCAACATATTGCCAGAATAATTTTGCTGTGCTTTACCTTGTTCAAATAGGATTTCCATATACAAGAAAAAACAATGGAAATACCAATCTAATGTTATTTCAGTCTGTGTTGATCCCTTATACATCTCCAAACACGTCAAACCTGCTTTATTAAGTTTGAACTGGCAAAGCTGTTGAAATCTCTTCCAGCCTGGGAACATCTTCAACATACAACTAGTTCAGTTGTTTGGTGTTTGGATTTGATTCTATCTGGCTGGCCTGCACTCACCAATGAGCAGTAATACTGTCCTACTCGCGTTTCAGGCATGCTGCTCTTTGCTGTAACTTCTGGGAACGCACCTAACGACTCTTCTGTGCTGCATGAGTCGAAACCATTGTAGGAAAGGCTGGAAGGATTCGTTTTGTCTAGAAGGGAGAGGATAAATTATAGCAGTTATCAAATAGGGAAAATGCTGTTGCAGAGGAAAGAATGTTCTCTATGTCCCTGGTGACTGGAATGAGGTTTAAGTTAACCTACATCTCCTTTCATACGAATGTTAGGAAAAACTGCCTAGCAACAGGAGTTAAGGACAGGAAGAAATTCTTCGGGGCATACTGTGGGATTTCTTTAACTGGTGTTTTTAAGTTAAGTAAGACAAATTTCTTCCAGGAATGGGTTCACATTTATTTAATGTGGGTCCTTCCAACTATACTGTCTGTTCTTATTCCAAAAGAATTACTGAAAAATCTATCTATGCATTGGGCAGGGTGAAAGAATTCTGAAAAGAAAACGAGGTCTTCCAGCAGCCGTTAAGTTAGTATGTACAGATGCAGAAGTACATATGACTCCCCCCTGCTTAGGGAAACGTGACTTTAGCATGGATCTATATGCACGACAGTTATTTCCTGGCGTGTTGGGACTGTCATAGCTGTTTGCATTAGATGAAGACCTTTCCACAGGCAGTGAATACCCACACGACATAAGATTTCCAAGACTTCAGAAACATGGAGTCTAAACTGTGTATCTGCACCATATCCCAGAAGTTCAGGAATGGAACCACTTCGTATGGATCCACTACAGAGCTCTTCCAATTAATTCAACAAGCGCTAAAAAAACTACAAAAAAGGCAACAGGGTGGGAAACTGCTGTCCACTAAAATTACCCAGTAACTGTGAGAAGTATGCTTGCGACCACTTTCACAGCAAATACTGGAAAATATGCCTAAGCATGTGTTTGCAATCTGTTCAGTAATAACAAATATAAACGTCATGAGCACGTATCGTAACAAATCCAAACAAGGTGTGAAGCCTGGCTTATTTACTAAACAACATACGACAAAGTTTTCCTCATTTACCTCTTGCTTTAAGAGGATACTTTTTGGCAGTTGTACAAAATTATTTTACGTATTCATTAACGTGAGCCTGGGAAAGATCCTCACAAAAATTCCAAAGTACTACTCCATAAATGATGTAACAATCCTGGATCACTGTACCACTATGAATCTTAAATCCTAATAGGCATAATCTAGGTAGCAAGTATTCCAGTTCACTAAATAAAGGTTAGTGAAAAGTCACCAAAGGAAGAGATTAGTGGAACACTCTGAAGTAAAAAAAGGGTTATAAAATCTGTCACCTTACTCTCTGTCTAGTTTCTGGTTTCTGTGGTTTCTGGTATTTGCCAGGCATTCAACCACGGCTCCCTGGCTTGCACCAAGTGGTTTCCCACCCAAGTACAAAGCAGCTGCAGAGCTCTCTGATTCTGAAACCAGACAATATACAACACGTTAGTAATACAGATTTAGATCACATCCACAGCCACAAAATAGAAAATATTTACAAGGGAGTGTTGGAAAAGGCTCCATGCTCAAGGGACAAATTTGGGTGCTTGCCCCAGATATTACCTCAGTATTCTTTTGTGAAAGCAAATTTAGAAATGCAAAATACTTAGCCTGAGCATAGTATACAGTTTAATTTAAGTAACAAGAAATTACTGTTTTACTTTACAGAAATTAGTGATGCAAAACACATCTAATTTCTTCAAATGTTTAAGTGATAATTTTGTGGTGACTACGTTTTAGGTGCCAGAACTGTACCATTATACTTTCTTCACAGACCATGAAAAGAGAGGGACCTTCAGAAAATTCAGCGACAAAACCTAATTTACACCCTTGGAAAAAGCTCTATTCCCAAGGAACAGAGAAAATATGCCTATGGTAGTAAAAAGTGAGACAAACTGGGGTAAGTCTCAACTCAGCTCTGTAAAGCTCAGGATTAGTGGCAGAAATTCATCTAGTGCTTTTTTCTAACACATTTGTGATCCTCAGATGAAAGTAAAAAAAAAATATTTTATTTTTAAAATACTTCCATTTTATAATTATTTAAAGCATTTAATATCTTCAAATATTTAAAATGTAATGTACCCAAATCAGCTCTAGCAATATGCAGCGTACTTCCGGTAGATGGCAGCCTCAACCTGCAGAACAGTTACAGCACCCAAATCAGCAGTCAGGAGTAAGCTTAAACAGGGAAGAACTGTCCATTCGGGAACTGGAACCCCCTATTCAAAGGAAACAAATCTTCTTCCATATATGCAGAGCTCGGTTTCTGGCTCTTGTTACACCCTAGAAACCAAGACTGTACCAGAGTCACCATAAAACATCAACTTTTTGAAAAAGAGTTGAAACTTTAGAACTCATTGAACTATCTAAAAGTTCTAAAGCAAATCCTCAAACAAACTGGTTCCCACTATTGCAGAGGAATTCCAAAGGCAGTAATCCCGGGGGTTCAGGTGGGCCATACTGAGCAGGAGTCACCACTGAGAAATACTTTCTCACTCTGGAGTTCAACTTTGGCCCCATCCTTTAGCCAAGCTCTGGCAATGGATTCCCTGGTACTGAGATTCACAGACTAAACCAAGTGCTCCTGGCATCTCAGTGTTTCAGGAGACAGGTCTTCATCCTTGCATTGTTCTTTTCAGTGCTGCAGACCAAATCTAGTGAACCAAAGATCACAGTTAGTTAAATTTGCTTTTGTAGTCTCAAGAGGACCCAGATAGTTCAAAGACTTGTAAAGGCATTCTCTTTGCTTGCCTTTCTTTCTCGGTCAAGACAATCTCTGCTTCTACCTTTATTACGCCTGGTTCATCAGATCTTCCCACAAGCCAACGCTACACTGACCGACCTCTCACCAGGAGAAAAGAGCAAACAGGTCGCTAAGACTTGTCAAAAAGGTACGAACCTGCCGCGACACCTCAACACTCACTCTTCTCCCGGCCTGAGAGATCCACGAGCACTTGTACCTCTGATTTAGAGGAGCTGGAACTCATCCAGCATCTGCCGTCCTCTCCTTGTGCTGCCATCCTCTCTTGCTGACCTCGGAAACACCAGACTTTACACACTCCACTTGTTCTTGTTCACCTTCTTGCCACGGCTCCGTTCTTCCATCTGAGACAAGAGTGATCCAAGATCCCTTCGACTTCCAACACAAAATTACACAGCTTTGAACTCTCTCACCAGTGGAAGCACTACACATGCAATGGCGGGTGACCTGAGAAATCCAAAGCAATCTGCTCCCTAAGAACCACGCGGAGGCCTGCGCGAGCCGCGCGGCCGCAGTTACTGCATGCTGCTTGGCTGCCGCAGCACCTCAGACGCCATCGCGCCGACACCAGGGTTACTAACCACGATGATCACTTCGACGTATTTACTTACTTTACTCTTCCTCTTTCCTTTGCATTATTTTTACATTTCACCCATCCCTTTTGGTACATTTTACTGTCCACGCACACCCCGCCCACAACACCCCCTGCTACAATCAAAAGTGGTTCTTTCAAAAGCGGTGGCATTTTAGAAGGGCTAGAACCAAATCATGCTAACCATATCCACAATGATATCAGTATTCTTAAACTGGAAGGCTTATTCCTTAAGATGACTGGAAGAAAAAAAAAAACCCCACCACCATCATTAAGCCTTATGAGATCAAATCAGTAGCGAGGTGCATGCCAGCTACACAGCAAAACTGAAACACTGCACTGCGGCGTGCTGAACGTGATGCTAAGCTGGCTGCTAAACGATAGTAAACAAAGTAAATTAATCTTCTGAGACTCACTAGCTGGTTGGTGGCTTTTTACATGCCCCAAAATTCATCATCTTAATATTCTGGAATAATATATTTGGTAGAGATGTGACCCACAAGGAATCACCTGCCTACTTAACCAAATTGATTACATAACACAAAGCTTTGGGGAGGTGCTGAATTGAGTGCAGTGATTTGTTTCTTGGTTACTATTTTGTATTTAGCAAATTAGATCCAAATACAAGCACTGGTCACAGATGTTAAGCCTCATTGGTGAGCCATTGAAATCTTTTTACAGTCTTCTTGCACAACCAACCAAACCAAATAAAAATCAAAATGGTTTAATGTAATTTATTTTAAATGCTTCCAGAAAAGGTTAAGGCTATTATTAAAAAAAAAATTTCAATACACACATTCATTCTTTCATCTCTCTCTGATCACTTTACATGCTTCTTGCTCTATTTAAACACGCTGCTGAACAGGTTTTATGAAAATGGTTCATCAGCTGCTATGCTTTCCTATACCTTTTCTTTTGCAATTTTTCCCTCTCATCTTCACTGGCATGCTCATTCAGCTCTTAAAATGAAGCAGTTGAAATAAATTACAAAGCCTGAAACAGAAACGAAAATTGACTTTTTTTTAAAAACTATAAATACAGAAATATGTTCTATAGGGTAAAAATGACATTTTTTTTAAAAATAAAAATACCTGGTTTATACTGTTTATCATCTTGTCACACTGAATTCTGTAATGTGCATCAGCATATATATATATGTAAGATACTTGACCTTTGCTATTTTCTGTAAACTTGAAGAACACAAGAAAAATCTTTTGGGGAATAACTTAGCAGTTTTTCTACTTTTCTTGGTAGAGGTTGGCACAGGTTATCTTGTGTAATATCAAGGATCATTTAAACGTATTAATATATCACTTTCCTCGCTTGCCATACAGCACTGGCATTATTTCTTACACTAAGAAATCAAATATTACTCAGGGATTCCTGAAAAGTAACAGGATGTTGAACTGAGTGTTTTAGACTGCATTTAAGCGACTCATCTGCTTCTCATCATAATGAGTAGATAGAACCAGTCACCAGAAAACACAGTACCATTTCCAATTACAGCATGAGATTAAATGAAATTTAAAAAAAATTGTAACAAAACTTGAGAAAAATATGAAGGATGTAACACATCCTAAAGGAAACCCAATTCCCTTGTCATTGAAACTTTCTCTACATAATCCCACAGGGTATTTGTAGAGCACCATTTATATAAAATTGTCACTTAGTTTAAAAACCAACTACATGTAATTGTAAACAGACATTTACAGAAAAATAAATGTTGAAAAGTTAGTCTAGTGGTGTTTAAAACCAACAGCGGAGGTCAGTGGAGTGCAAAATGCTGAAGAGGGCCTATTCACAAGCAAAAGCTTTTTTCCATTCTTATCCGGTTTGGGGTAATATATATATATATATGGCACTGAAAGCAAACTACCAGCTTATATACAAATACCCAGTATTCCCGGCTTTTCATTTAATTCAGTGCTGGCTGTAGAGGTTTGGTGGAGTTTGGGTTTGTTTGTGGTGGGTGGTTTTGGGTTTTTGGAGGGTTGTTTTTGGTTTTTTTTTTTGAGGAGAGGGTGAGGTGTTGTTATTTTTAGCATTACATGCTTTGATAAACCAACCATAGCACTATGCTGACCACTTTAACTGACCAGAGTTTAATAAATTCAGTTGCTGGATCTCAGTACAACACCCCGTTTTGAAAAACGGGTCCCTAAAGAGTCACTGGTTTCACAGCCCGCTGTTCATAGTCCTGTTGATGCCGCAGGAGTCCGGACAGGCTACTGCAAGAGGTTTTTCTTTTTTTCCACAAAGCTATTTCTTCCTTCCATGCTTTTATAAAAAATTCTGACCTTGATACCCATCCTGAAACTCCAGATGAAGTCCACATCTTCAGCTGCCCCGATAAAGGGCAAATAAAGTACTTAAAAAATTAAGAAAATATTCTTTATGTAATGCACATATAAACAGTAGTTTAGCGATTCTGTCTGCAGCAGGACATTGAGAGTAACTGCTCAAGTACCTCTTTCATCACCACCTTAGATATTTATGGAACATCATCACAGGACACGAGTTGCAAGAGATGCCAGCTTACACAGAGGGGCAGTTACAGTACTACACTCACAGGTACGAATACAAGGACTGCAGTGACACTGTCACAAAAAATATCTTAAAAGTGCTTCTCCAAAGGGTTCCACGCGTGGAATGCAAATACTGTCCAGGCAAGAGACAGGTCTTCCAGGAACGCTGCATTTCTGTCAAACATTGGTTTCGATCTGCTTTTCACTTTCACAAGAGTTCGTCTGTTCCATGCGTTCACAGTCGATGCTGATCTCGCTGGTGTCCATGCTACAGTCTGACTCACAGTCCGAGTGGTCCATCTGCTCCAGCGTGGTTTCTCCCTGGGGTACTCTGCTTCCATTTGGTGACAAAAGGAAACGTGTTTCCAAGTTCAGCACGCCAGCTTTGCCTGCACATGTCGCTTTTTCTTTGGCCTGGCGGATACAGTTAAGCCACTGCTGTTTGTTGAAGGAGTCGTTGGCTTGGAGGGAGTGAGACTGACTTTGAGACCCACTTTTGAAGCTGACTCTAAAGAAGTTTTTGACTGAAAGAAACAACACGTATCAAAACACTGAATGCTTTGGCCGAACGTTTTCTAGAATACATGAGTATATAAAAATAACAGAATCTGCACAGTCTTTGACTTGGCAGGTGTTTTCCTGCCAATACCCTGTCAGACCAGAGGGAAACAGCCAGGTATTTCCTTGTTTTGTGGGGCAAGAACACAGAACACCACAAAAACTTGTAATACTTTCTTACTGCTGGATTTCATGATTTTTGTTCTGCCATACATGAGCTACCCATAAAGCTTTCTGTGAACCAGCAGGATTAAGGCTTCTCCCACATTCCAATGCCTCTCCTCCTATTTCTCTGCCACGCAGATTTCCAGAACCTTCACTGAACACTGTGCCTTTGTGTCAGCTGGAGCTTGCTGCATGTCTTCCATTCATTGCACTAGTAATGTGAAGACATACAAAAACCCCTCCAAGTGTTCACAAGTGAGATTCAAAGGACCCTTATAACAGAAACAAGCATCTTGATAACATGCTTAATTAGGAGAGTAACTCTTACCTCTTGGCATTAACATGAATAGCTGCAGCCTTAATGCTGAGCACTACACATTAACTACCTGTCCGCTGAAAGCCTTAGCTGTAGAACAGCAATCAGTGCCTCCATAATGCAAGTTGTAACAGCTAAAGCTTATCTTAAGATGGCAAAATCCACTTGTGTGTAATTTTGTGGGTTTGCCACTCTATTCTACATATTCGTCCCTTCTCATTTCAGTGCAGAAGAAGTTGTGTGGAGAAATCCCATTATCATTATAGCAAACTTTGAGAAACAATCTAAAAGAAGCAAATTATAATTTAAGATTAAAAGCAGCAAGTTATATCAAACCAGTCAAATAAAAATCAAGACGTTGGATGTAGATAAGGTGGATTTTAGAGAAAACATCCTGATCTCTTATTGGCAGGTGTCATGAGGTTATAACGACCCTATATGACCAAATAAAGGTGTACTCATACTTCTCTCGTTGTTGCTGAAGGCACCACGTATGGATCCACCCAGTCGCACCTCTCCATCCTGCAAGTCCTCTAGCACAAGGTCCCTCACGGGAATTGGCTGCCGGTACAGCTGGTAGCAGAGCCGTTCGTGGTGGGTGACAGCTCGGGTAATCACCAACACTTCTTCAAAGAGGAAGACATGCAGTTTCTGTTAAAATGAATGAATAATAGGGCATTATGCCTCTGTAAAGCACCATTAAACAAAATTTATTTAAACTCCAGGACATTAGAACCTTGTGTTTTCAACAGTTACAATAAATAAGGGTTCCTCTCTTCAGGCTATTTAAAAACCTTAGGATGCAACAGCATATAAGTATGTAAACATAACAATTGGAAAACTTCTAAAATCATTTTTCCTGTCCTCAGTTTCTGATGTCATGATTCTGATTAATTTTGTTAGTGTTGAAGCCATTCCCAAGCTCTCTCTACATCAGCATGCTTATTCACATCCTTCTTATCCATTCAAGTATTTTCGATGGACAGCGATGAGTGACCTTTTGGCCATTCACAAGCTGCTCACAACCAGCTTCACCACCCCCCTTTGAAGCTCAGAAAATTACTTTTGCTCCGAGGTGGTAGGAGTCACCTGAGACCATCTTTAAAGGAATGTTTCTTCTCACGTGCTGCAATCTCCAGTGGCTTCCAATAATAAACAAACACAAATTTTCAATTCCTTTCACTCGATATCCTGCATCAAAACTGGTTTTTTGTTTTTCACTGCCAACATTTTCTTCGCAATCATAAGTAATTGTTCTTTGCTTTTGAAGTTGGCCTGACCCTAGATCTAAAATACACATTATTTGCAGATTTAATCAAAAAGCCACTGACAGATCGAAAATGTTAGTACATGTTGCATGTCACTATAGACATTACTACCATGTTTCTGAGACCAGAGGCGTTTCCCATTTTTCCCCCCTCTACTGAAATTTATCAACTTACAATTTAGTCAGGATAGTTAGGCCCAGTTAAGAGAGACACACAGATAGACAGATTATTACGTCCATACACAGGTATTTGACTGTTAACCAAAATCAAGAGTGTTATATGTAATAGTTGATAAACATTAACTTCCTGTGTGTGAGAGGGTGATGTCTCTGTATGTGCACTCAACAGCCTTTAGCTGTCATGCACAATAAAGATATTTTTTAACACAAAAAATTAATTCCTTACCACTCCCCTGTTGTTCTTCAGTTCACCATGACAAGACACAACACGTGAATTATCGATCAATGAATCCCTTTGGCCTTCTTCAAGATAAATAAGTCTCTCTTTGTAATACTGGCATTCAGATTCACCAGTCTTTATGTTGATTTCAGCCACTATGCCCTGAATGATATTTATCTGCAGGAAAAAATGAAAACACATGAACTTTAAGTAGACAGTCCAATATTTGGAGCTATTTCCTAATACCCTGAACTGTAGCTACAAGAAAATACATTTTGATTTACAGAATATTTTTAATAGATTTAGGTAGACCAGTCTATAGGAGTATTGACATCAACAACAAAATTAAGCAGGCTCCAGTGTACAAAGACATTTCAGTTTGGCTTTGTTATTGTTTCTAACAAATAACCTGCCTTATTAATATTTATTTAAAATAGTTTATAATGATCTGAAAACTGCTGCATCACATCGGAGAACGAGAGAGATCTTGATAGTTCTTTTGTTTATCCTGCAAAATATGCAACAAGCTAACACCACTAAATTCTCAGTTTTGCTCATTATGAAAGCTAACCCTTTGGAAATAAGGTAAATCAATTTTATCCTATTTATTGCATATAGCTACAATTGTTCAATTAAAAATAACAATTACTTGGCCTTTTTACATCAAGAAAAAAAATGTACATAGAAAGCTTTGCCTTATTTTGCTCCCATTTTGAGCTTCTTTATACTGGGCACTCTTTAAAGACCTTGAGATCAATTTATATGAAACTTAAAATATGACTCCTTAACTGGGCATGTGGTTCTGAAATTCTGTTGGTTTTAGGCAACTCAGTGTGATCCTAAGTTGCTTGGGCCTCCCAAATTCCTCTCCTAAATAACTGGAGGTGGAGTAGGGGAACAGGCTGGCATACATGCCCCAACAGATAATTCAAGAATCTACTGATCCCAGGAGATTTATTAGGGATCAACTTGGCCCAGTGAGCTTACAGCAGATTGCCAGACAGGAAGACAAATGTACTTCCTAAGTCTAAAACAGTGTTAAGAGCCAACCATATTTCCTAATTTAACTTGGCAAATACACAATTTATGAAAAACATCACTTCAAAGATAAAGAGGGTTCTGCAGAAGGAGAATACCACAAAGCTATATAAGGCTATTGAATTATCAAGAAAAATATCCTGATTGTATTTTATTAAACAATTACCAAATTCAAGTACTGGAAGAAAGCAATCTATTACCAGACATTATGTAGAAAACCAAACCTTAGAAACAACCAGAAGAACAGAGATATTTATGATTTTTTGTTTGGATTTAAAGGAATATGAACAAGGGGAAAATACACCTTATAGATTAACATGTAAACACGAGTATCCAAGCTTTAAATTCAACCCACAGTTGTCCAGTTTTACATCAGAGAGGTTGAGCTGAGCAAGGGACTTGGGGAAGGAATAGTAGAACAGTAGTGACCTGGTACGTGTGCTTTGAAACACGCATTTTGCACCAGAAGTAGGCTGTCATTTTTCAGACAAGTCATTCCAAAATGTTCACATCTAGGCAAATCATAAATTTTATCCTCAAAGTATTAATGAAATTATATTCAAAAGGTGTAGGATACTGATGATACTTATTTATTCATTGATTTAGAACTGTGTTTCAACAAATCTGCTACAGTAAGCTTCTTCCCTCTGAGACATTTTTCTGTGTGCAGGTTTATCTCAGAAACCTTTCAGAATGTCTGAATCGTGTCCCTTTCTATCAGTAAGGAAGTTTCAAAGCCTTGGATTTATCACTCTGGTTTTACTTCAGAATAGCGCAATGCTATTCTGAACACAGAAGAGAATAAAGGGAGATCTCACCAACATTCCTGCAGACAACCAGTCTAGATTCAGAGGTTCTGTAAGGTCTCAAGCCAGGGAATAAAACCTATCTAAACGATCGAACACCTGAAAAGAATTCTCCACATCACCCAACTTAGATTAGAAAAGAACACTGAATGGTAAATGCAGAACAGACAAGGATCAGACCAGAGCTGTGGAAACACCTCCCACCCACTCCTTCTTGGTTCTTTTGAATCACTTTGCTGCTGAAATAAGATTTAACGGGGGGAGAGTGGCTAGATATTTCATGTATTAGTTTTGGCTGTTCACACAAGTATTAGAATTTCCATATTTTACCTGGTGTCCCTTAATTCATTAATAAGCTAAAAAGTGCTATGGTCTCCAGAAAAATACCCAAACCCAATGGTAACTCACGGCTTCTTCAAGGTGCTGCTGATCTGGATGGTCATTTGGTGTGTGTCTCAAGATTTCTCTGAGTAGCAATGGGTATTTAACCAAACGGCTTCTTGGGATGTCAAGGAAATTCCAAAGGTCCAGTTTGCGACTAAAGGGAGACTCTAAGCAGCGCTGTAGGAAATCTTGCACTCTGTGATCTTGTTTCTTGTGATCCAATAAAGCTTTGGCTGCTACTTGGTTGCTGCAGTAGCTATCGTAGGAGTTTAGGCACGGAAGCTGAGGAAAGGAATAAATTATTCTGCAGCTGAGACACAAACTTTCTACTACATAGGAAGTTTCATGTGATTCAGGATGTCAGAACTCATACTGAGAACTTTTTCCCCTGAAGACTCATCCGGGTAATTTATTGATTATAAAGTTTCCATCATAGATAAGGTTCTCAAGAGAGCTCTGACCACCTTGTTCATCATTTAAACCATTTAGAAGCACCAGCTCATCTTTCAGTTCCTAGAGATCTCCAGTATTATTCCACAGCATTAACAATATCCATGACTTAAGACCGAGCACTACTTAGTGCAGACAATCGTTGAAAACAGAAGTCTAATTTTAATTATGAATGGAAACAACAGCCTAGGGAATAAATACTCCCAGCCCTGGCCTTTTTTAGATTAGCAGACTTCTACAGTCAGTCTTCTGTATTGCCCTGAAGAACCTTGACCAAACCAAGATGAGAGAACTGTGCCTTAAATCTGGGAAAAAAACCCCAAGCCACTAGCTTGTATGTTGATTAGAACAAAATACCCATTTACAAAAAACACTGTATTGATACACAATGTACATAAAGTCTTCAAAGGAAATTAGACTCAGACATATTTGGACCAAGGGAAGTTCACTGGCATTCAAACACACCAGAAAACAAATGTATTTCAAATACAGAGGCAATTTTGGCACTTAGAAGCTTATCATTAACTATCTGTATATATACTAGTAGTGATCATGTTTCCCATGTTCACAGGAGGCCACTGTTTCACACAGAGATGTTAATGTCTGTTATGAGCTAGTGTCTTGAAGATGTCAAGCCTTTTTTTCCTGCTAAATTTCATTCCTTACATATACTTACAAATAAGCTTTTCACCTATCCAAGTCCTTTCAGAGACAGCTCTTTTTTAATATCATGAGCAATGTTATCAACAAAACTATCAAAAACTGTTTTCAGTATTTATGTTGTTGGGTGCTACTGCCAGTGAACTCACCAACTGTTTCTTTTCTGGGGCAGCAATAGCATCACCCCTGCATCCGTGTCTCCCTTATTTTAACAAACTTCTAGAAAATCAGTACATTTGACAGCACTAACAACTACCTATTACCTTGACTAGAACAGACTGAGGTTCCAAAATAACTTTAGGGTGTCCTTACACAATACGACTGTTCAAGCTTCATTTCCCTAGGAAAGCAGAATACAAATGGGGGCGGATTTTGACATTATCTACATCAAACAAACTCTAGTCTGACTGTGGATTTTTATTTAAAGCATATGAAATACTGCTCATCTCCTGAATAGCAGAAGCTTTAAAAACAACATCCTAGCCTAAATCTTTTAATGGAAAACACCCAAAAAGATAAAATGTTCCACTGTATCTCTACAGAGCCACCTTACCTTTTAAAACCACGCTGAGACTTCATTTTCAGCATGCTATGCTAGATACCAGAAGGAAACTGTCTGATAAAAACTAAGTTGCAGCTCCAAACTGAAGTCCCAAAATTGATTTAAAACTCTGCCTTACCCAACCCACAAGGATATGGCCAACATGTTCTGTTGATCCATCAGGTTTCCTGACTTCTTGAAGTCGCCCAAGAAGATCTGATCATGATATACAAAAAAAGAAGAGAAAACTCACTTAATGAACCAGGTAACCATAAATCTACGTGCAATAGGAACGAGGACAAAAACTATTTGAGTTTTACCTTCGTGTAAAGGAATTAGAGAGTCCAATGTTCCAAAAATTTGGTTCAATTCTTGTTCTGTCATTATAGAAAGTTTAAGCATGGGGTCATAATAAGCCTAAAGAGAAAAAAAGGAAGCTCTGTAATTAATAAATTACTGGTAGTTGAAAAATTAGTGATAGCTTTTAAAGCTCCCTGTAAATCCAAACAGGAGACTTGCTGAGAACATTTTAAAGTTTCATAACCATATCTTAAACTATCCATTCCATATTAAAAAAAATAAAAATAAAGGAGCACACTGAACTGTTTCAGAAGGAACAGGAAAATAGAAATAGGGGTATTTTCCTCTCTTACCATCTCAGCAATTATAAAAAGCAAGGATTATTTTAAAAGTGATATGAATTGATGAATACTGTTTGTCTTGTGGGTTTTTCGGGGTTTTTTAAACATACCTTTTTTGCTAACTTTAGATCTTCTATCAAGTCTTCTTCTCCCTGGGAAAGTTCAAAGATAGCCTGTAAAAAGAGGCACAAATATTATAAGATATCCTTATTTAATCTATACTCAGCTAGTTGAGTTGATGTCATATTCTGAACAGCTGCCTTAGCATCATGTAGCAGAATTGCTCTGCTGCATCTAACTGCAGAAATAAAGTAAGGCTTTCTTACACCGGAGTGTTCATGCTCATCTGAAGTAGCCACAGAATTAATTTTTTAAACAGATGTGTTGCCAGATGTGGGAGCTATCTTCAGTAGGGTATTCCAACTCAAGTGTACCTTAACTGTTCATACAACCACTTGCACAGGGTTAGTTGTGGTCCTATGTGGCCCTAACTTTTTACAGCGGTAAAAGTTCCAGGTAGTCTACTAGATCTTATTTAAAACTCTTCTTTCGTAGTAAGCACTTTTATTTTGGTACCAGTTCATTGTTTTGCTATGAAGGCCAAGCTGTACCGTCAGCTGATGTTAGTTAACTACACCTGAAGCAGATTTGAGACTTCAGAATTGGCAGATTAAAAATAACCACCACCCTAATACAGCGGCTGATCAAAATACCATTGTGTTCCCTTACTGCATGACTTCACTCTGAACTGGGCTACGGTGAAAGCTCATGTGTTGGTCAGTTATATTCACTAACTTAACAGTCAAGGCTTTAACCTGCATAAATCAGGTAAGAACATTTTTCAGCTAGTGCAGACTCCCCTAGCCCGGTAACACGCCGCGTGGAGGGCTTGCCACGGCGTGAGCTACCTGACAGCGTGCCCACCCCAGCAGTTCAGGTAGTCTGTTCAGGCAGGCAGCGTAAGAACCAACGTAACGCAGGACCCTCACGTAAAACTTCCTGGAATACAGCTTGTTTATTTGGGCTCTATGACGGGTCCTGGCCTCTGCCCCAGTACAGCAACGACTGTTCTGCTATGCAATCAGCTTCTACAGTTTATTTTTCAGTAAGCTGCCTTTGAAGTTCTCAGTTTTAAAGGTTATTTCCTATTCAAATGTACAATGTTAAAATCTGCAGAAGAAATGCTTGATGCTACTGTTTGATTTATGACTCAGTCCTTGAAATATTCTCCATGAGATTGTTATAAACTCTGTTGATACTGCTAGAAATTTCTGTAGAAAAAGAAAATCCTTGATTCCACGGAAGCTCTGTCATTGGCTGTAACATGAACAGTTTAGAATCTGTCACGCACAACACAATAAATAAAACTGACACGCTCTTTTTTTGCTTAGTAAGATACGTCTTTTGATCAAAATTTCGTCTTTCTAGCAGTGCAAACTTCCTCAAAGACAGTTTTCCAACAAGGGAAATGGCTGTGCGTTTCCATGCGTATGTCACTTGATGAATTACCTGTTTCTGAAAGAACATGCTCACCTATCATTACTAGAACAGCAAAATGAAACATCAAAACATCAACCATCACGACAAACTGTCACACGGAACACGCACACCATGCAGCCAATCACAGTACAGTATATCTCTTAGTAACTTCCATTTGTTAACGAAAAATGACTTGATTTTAACATTCCTCTAATAAAACTTGAGCTATAAAGGCTAGGGATGAAATTCTGCTTCTAGTGGAGGTGCTGGCATTCTGCTTAATTCCAGGAAAGCTTCAAGTGCTATCCTAAAGCCTAGCAGCATTTCTCAAATCCATGCCTTAAAGATAACTTTTGAACATGAATCAGTGTTAAAAAAAAATATATACCTCTTGACGCTTGATTTCTTTAGACGTAAGCATGTGATTGACACAAACATCAAAGGTCTCGCTCCACAGTTTGCTGTCTCTGCGCTTTGTGTTCGCAGGGGGCATACTTCGAGACCATGGTCGGGGACTGAGCAGATCTGGGCGGCTGTCACTACGGAAACTGATAGAACGCTAGAAACGCACAGAAGAAAAGGTTTTATTGTTACAACAGTGTTACGTTATGCATTTTTTTCTACGGAATTGGTATATCTAGTTCAGTACAACAAGCGTCATCTAATTAGTTTTAACTGTGACTTAATAGCAATGTTTAGTGCTGACAATGTAAGAGAAATTAATACAACTTTATTGAAGGCCAGCACTTCCCCTCCTGCAGTGAGCTGTGTCCATGTCTTGTTCTCAACATGTTCAAAACCAGACAATGCATTCATACATCGTGCAACAAAAATGAACTACACAGATAATGGCGAAACGGTACAACACACTAACACAACTGATCAAATACAAGGTTTCAATGCAGTAAAAAGACAGGTATTATACGTGGGTTACACATATTTGCCTCATTAGATCTCTAATACTTAAAAATCTGGAATGAATGCAAATTTCAGAGACAAAATTGGTATGAATACTTTTTTTGGTTCATTTTATAATAAAGATTTCGGTTGTTACAGAGAAACTCTGGAAAGCCAGGACAGCAAAATCTGGTAGACAAACTCATCTTACATATCAAATGGAAGTTGACAGAATTGTTGGGGTTTTTTTATTCTGGATGATGGAATTTTTCAAAGATGTCTGTACTGAGAAACAACACATTCTACCTCAAGGCTATCAAATACCAGATTACATCAAACACATGTAAATGATATAAGAAAAAAGAAAGGTTCTCTCAGTTCATGAAAGATTGGTATAATCACTCCAGATGTGTCCATAAGCAGGATTAAATAATTAGTGCTATAATGCTCTGACCAAATTGGTTTTGACACATGGAGAAACGCTTTCAAATGTAATGTCCTGCCTCTCCACAAGTATAATGCGATCAAGAAACCAATTCACACAGAAAGGTGTGAAATGGGTATCTGACTGAAAAGAGAGGAACAATCACATTATTTGCATGGTGTATATATGGAAAAGGTATGTCAACATTCTGATTTTGATGTTTAAGACAAGCAACAAGGCAGATTCTTTTCACATCCCTTGCTCCTACTTACTTCTCAGCATTTGAAGAAACGTGTTAAACAACCCGTCCTAGCAGACAGCAAACTGTGAAATACCAGAATTATGTCCTACTACCGCAGAATCTTTATCAGTATTTCTGGAGCCTCTCAGCTCTGATGATGTGTACCAGCATCTCTGTATCTATTATGTGGTTTGGTCTTAAAGAACAAGTCCAATTTTAAGTGAGACCTGAGAGCTCCATTTGCCTGCAGGGGCTAATGAAGAGTTCAGACGACAGTGGGACATTTTACACTCTCACTGTCCCATTTTGAAAAGATTCCTTCTTGCTTCCTTAAAATTAGAGGCTTCTTTTTGAGGTCCTACCTCTGAAATGCCTCAAGTATTTCACATGGTTGAAATACTCTACATTTCTATTGTTATTTAAAACCTGCCTTACATAACACAATTGTCTTTCGACTGCCTTGGGTAAAAATATTTTAAACAAAATAAATTCTCTTCATTTCCAGGCTGAAAGCAGCATATACGAAGTTCAGCATTTGAAACTCCCCTCTGAAGAGAAGAGCCCATGAAATGCAAACAGTGCCTATACATACAGTATGTTTTTAAAATATCAGAAGATCTATTGTATAAATAAAACCTGTGCCTTTCAACAGAAGCCATTTTAAGCCCTACTTGGAGTTGACAAAACCCCTAAAAATAAACATACACACACACATATACCAACCTTCTAAACTTTGCAAGTCAGGTGCTACTCTTCCTTCAAGAGTTAAGAAGATAAAGAAACACAGGTGAAATTACATGCTTAATTTACACTTGTTATAATGATGAATCACGGAATCTGCTATTTTCACATGCAAATGGCAAGATTAGGGAAAAGAGGCAGGTGTGTTACATCCACAGATCACCATGAGAATGCAGGCAAGCAGAACAGTTGTCATTCCATGACCCAGGGTGGAATGCCCCTTTCCATGCATTGCCATGTGCACCCCGCAGTACGTAGTTCCTTTGTGGTGGTGTTTTCTTAAAGGAATGTTTTATGCTGAATGAAGAAAATAATTACAATGGCCAGCACCAGACAGTCTGATTCTTAAAGTAAATGCCCTGATCTTGAAACCTTTCAACAAAAGGTCTTGTATCGCCTTACAGAACGACATGCACTTGTAACAGCAAACAAATCACATCCAGTCTTTTGAGAAAAGTAAGCTTTTGCACCCACCGAGAGTAATGTTTCTTTATGCTGCATGAGAACGCTTGACACTACTCTCTACAGCCCTGTGCTGTCCCTCCTTGGGGCACAAAAAGGCCCAAAGGAAACCAAACTCCCCAAAATCCTGCTTGCTTGCTTAGCATCTTTGCTAGCTGGACACGGTAAGTATGTATTTAACTGATTTCTCACATACATCATCCATTTAATTAACCACACAAAGTGTACTTAATATTACTCAGGAACATCGGATTAAAGGTATTTATTAGTGGGAAGGGAAATAAATGTTTTCTGGTGTTATTTAACAATGGGGTCAAATTTCAGTCCAAGAGCAAGCAGTGTTTTTTGTCTGGCATGTTACCTTCTTTTACGCACTAACACCCCAAGGCAACAACACTACTGACTGGCTCATGCTGGTAGGGTGAAATACAGTTAGGCCAGGAATCACATACTTCAGTGTGGAATATAAGCTCATTTTAACATATAATATTCTCCCTTGCTTATACACTGCAGAAGTTGGCTCGTAAAGCTATGAAGAGATAAACTAACACATCACCAGGGAAACATTATTTAATGCTAAAATGAATGCTTCGTCACCTGAGAGTCAAGCATGCTTGGAATCATCCCTGCTGTAACAGACAAGAACAGGAATGAGATGTAAACCTAACATATAAGCCTAATTAAAGAAATCCCCAAATAAACAATACATTATTTCAATAAAACTCTCTCCTATTTTAAGATAAATGTACAACATCAGTTTAACCATCTCAGTTGTACTACTTCACCCACTTTATTTGTTTAAAAAAAAAAAAAAAAACCCACACAGACCTGTTTCAGTTTAGCAGAAAAGCCCCAAACTGACATTCTACCAGAAACTTTTAAAAACAAGTTTAAAGGTAGTCTGATGGTTGGTTGGTACTTGCCATAAAGGAAACAAATAAGTCAGTCATGTGATAGAATCCCAGGAAAGAATTGTAGGAATGTCAAAACAGCATTTCTATGTCTCCAGTAAAAATATTTTCCTAGTTTCAGGCTTCCTTAAAAACATGTCCAGCATACTGGTTAAAAATGATGAAAATTTTAATAATCCCAGATAAGCATATAATTCCAAAAACCAGAGGAGCAGGGGAAGCACCCAGAGACAACCCCTGATTTTGTTTACTGTTTTTATCTGACTGTAATGGCTTTCACTGGCTGTTACAGGACTGTTAGTATGAAGGGCCAATGTGTTACTGATGTTAATTCATACAATTAACAAACCGTAATTTCAGCTGCAGTAAAGCAAACAGCCTCATGTACTGGGAAAAGGGCACTACAGATCCAAGTCCTAGCACTCAGAACCAATATTAAAAAGTTTCCTTAAGGATATTTAGAAATTTTCTGTGTCCTAAGATAAACTGAAGTTGCAGAGGAAGCTATCCAGACGTCAATTCCTCTCTTCAGCATCAGCTGGAGTTCTTTTTCTGATCCTATTTTCAGCTTTCAAGCTGAAGAGCACAGCTGTGAATAGGACCGAGCAGAAACAGGCAGATCATCATAGTCATCAATCCAGCTTGATGCAGACTGAAAATACAGCTATGGAATAAAGTGGTTTTCCAGGCAGATAAACAAATAAGAGTACCTGCTTAGCATTTGGTACCCTGCAGATACACAGACTCTGCCAGAGGTTAAGCTAACAGCATTGTGTTAGTCAGCCTACAGTACTCCATGGGACAGAAATAGAGTAACTTCAAACAGTCAAAAAAAACCCAGAAAGCAAGCTGGAAAGACTGTTTTTTACCTGGAATCCTTGTGGAAAAGTACTGAGTTAAGAAGGCACAACAAATCAAATACCTCTATAATCAATAAAATATGAAAAACATCAAAAGTTGGTAAGACCATATCTTAAAAGACACTACACAGATCTCAGACACAGGTGAGATCTGCATGCAGAAACTCCACTAACATCAAGGGGAAGTTCTGTGTACAGAGGTAAGGAAAATTATGCACGATAAACTTTACTCCCCACTCTTACGTGTGTCAGAAAGAACATATAAGACGGTTTCTTTGAAATGCCTTTTATTGATCCTGTTGGAGGGGCCCTTTTGGATGGATTTTCTGTTGGCTTTGTTTTCTTCTGGGCAAAGAAATTATTTGGTTTGGATTTTGTGGTGATGATAACAGTTTTTTTAATTTTACAGATACATAACATGTAGCAGCAATGCAAGAAGAAACACTGTTTTTGACTGAAATAACCTGACAGTAAAGATACACAGAAGTTCATCCAGTAAGAAGAATCACTACTTTTTTTCTTTTTACAGGTACTACATAATGAAAAAAAAATCCTGCTCTGTATTGTACCAGAAGGCACAGTGACAGCTACGTCACTGCGTGGCAAAGTGAAAAAGCTATACACGCTTGCCAGCGTAATGAATAAATAATTCCAAATGGGGCACCCGAGCACAAGAACGTCAGTCTCTTGTCTCCCTATTCTGTTATTGTTGACAAAATCAGGTAAGAAGTCAATTTACAGCCAGCCATGAAAGCAGTTTTGAGAGACATCACCAGCACTCATCACTTGGAAAAGGATTGAGACCTAGAATTTGGAGAACACACAGGTTGAGTTCTCAGAGCGCCTTCAAGCGCATCGTTTCTTAGGGGAGATGGTATGAATAACATCACTGGTTAATCTGCCAAGAAGCAGATGGTTAATTGAAGTATTCTTATAATTAGCATGAACACAATAAGACAGAAAGGTTTGCAACAGTAGGACTTGTGATAAAGCCCCAGTCTGCTCTCCTATTTCTATCACAGTGTGCCCTGAAACACATTTACGTAGCTCTCGCCTTAGGAAGCTGCTACTACACGCGTGAAAGGAGAGTTTCTTTTGGATAATGTAAATCAAACTTCACTGCATAAAATATTGTACTGACCAAGCCAGTCTCAAAGGCACTGGCTACAGACCGACAGCGTAGGTACTTAAACGAGGACAGCAGCTGTCCGAGGCTGGGAAAAGGGAAGCGCTGTGCTTAGAAGCAGTTTAGCCAAAAATTAACTCACTTCCCGCACTCCTCACAACTGGAACTAATGTAGTCCTTTCAGAGTCCGGCCAATTTTTTCCTGGAGGCAGACTATGGAAGAGATTTATACACCCCAGGGAATACAGGCATCTCTGCTCCAGTCACGCTATAATACACCTTCTGGATCAAGCCCAGGCTGAGGGAGTTCGGCCATTTTGCCTTCCCTCCAACCCACACGTCTGCACTTCAAAATCCTGGGGACAGAACACAGCAGTGTTGAAGAAACCCCTGCAATATCGGTTTCCTAGGCAACTCCCACTACAGAAAAGTGGGGTTCTTTCCCATGACTTCTTATTTCTTGGTCATAAGACTCCTAGCCCTAAGGTTTTATTGCTCTTCTCCTTGAGAATAACAGATACCTTCAGTAATGCTCCGATTAAGTTAATTTTGATTGAGTACCATTTTTAATACATTCAAGACATTTTTATATTTCCTCTCATCAAAGGAATTAGGCTTGTTAAATAATTTTCTTTAGACCTTGTGCATGCCTTCTTACACAAACAGTTTTAAAGAGGAAATGGCCTGGGTTTCGAGGCCGGACCCACAGCAGTACTGCAGCTCCCGACTGTTTGCCACTCCGGGCTGAGCACCCAAACGCCTGCAGTTCCTACATCTGAAGGCACAAATACTTCAAGTTCCACTGTCTCCAGGTATGTTACCCACCTAATCGTTAATATAGAAATTGCAACTACAGAATCACTTCATTCCCAACCTGCATTTAAGATTTGCATACCCTTTATCATTTTTCATCAGCAGCTTCAGAAAATTACTTTTTTGCAATTGTTCACTAACTCTTTTGTTTAGGCAAGCTCAAAGTTCACAACACAGAAGGAAATTTAGCAGTCCTACATGACTAACTATACCAAAAATAACATTTTCAAAGAAACCAACCAAAATCAATAGGAACTGATGTTATATGCTACAGGTGCAATAGTTTTCTTACTGGTAATTAAAACCCATCAATTATCTGGGCAGAGAAGTGGGTTTTGGTGACTGCAGTCACGAGTTGCCCAAACCAGCTCGGCACATGCAATCGGTGCGCGCACGCCTCCGCGCAGTTCACATCCCCAGGCTAACCCCAGAAGGAATGGGGCAGATGGACGCACCCCTTCCAGCAAAGGGCACCTCAAGGCAGCAATGCACTCACGCTGCTTACCTGAAGGGTCTGGCTGATCCGCTTCAACGGAGCGGCCCGTACCGGAGGGATGAGACTTGCTAATGATGTAACCCTGGAAAGCGGCTTGACCCGTTTGGTACTGGGCTCCTGCAGTGGGGGGGGGGAGCACAAGGGAAAGGAAAAAAAACAGAGGCAGTGTGAGCAGAATCAGATGAACATGGCTACCAGTTTCGCTGATCTACTAGGGAAGCATTTGTAAAAGAACAAGTTTGTAAACCTGGTATATAATTATGGGAGTAAACAATAGCCGATTTAAACCCTGACAATGACAGATCACTTTTGGCTGGTACACACAGATCCTGGAAACAGCTGAAAAACGTAATGATGGAGAAGCTGGCGTGGCTGGGAGCAGGGGGAGACAGGTAAAGACAGACAAAAATCATTTTATTACATTAACTTCAAAGATAATTTTCAGCAGCGCTGTGCAGGTAATGCACGCTATGATAATCTTGTCATGGAAAGGAATACAAATAAAACCAATTCCGTTTGTTTCTTTGCCTCTGGCACTGTCAGCATGTGACTCTACTCCAAGTATTTTATTCCAGAAAATATAATTTAGACAGAAATCTCTAACAGTCTTTTGAGCGCATGTTCCTATGGAAATACTTGTATATAGAGGCAAACACGTTAATAACATGTTTATTTAATTTTTGCATAACAAGACAGGCAAATTAAACAAATCTCTACCTTAAAGCATTCAATTAGATCTTTTTATTTTCATACATACTTTTAACAGCACCTACAGTAATACATAGCCACTTCAACAAAAAATGCCAATTGTCCTGCAGATTTTTAAAAAAGTTAACAGAAATCATAACACAAGAAAAAAAAAGTGATTATAAATAACGTAAAAATAGAACAGTTACCCTTGGCTTCCTAACCTCCATCTGACATTTAATGGATCTTGAACAGCACATGCAAAAGGCAACTTTTGACAGAGAAAGAGCCAAACCTTCCAAGCGAAGTTAAAAAACCCATCCAACATCACATTTCAAGGACATCCTAAAGCAGTTCATCTTTCTTTTTCAGCCATGCTTATGAAGTTTGTGTAGGCTTGCTATGCCTCCAATTTCCTAGACATAGCTTTAAGAAAATGAAGCATGCCTGTTATCCTTTTGTTCAGAAATCCAAATCCTCCAGGAAATAATGCATATTTGTCATCCTTCCTGATACCAGAAAATAATAAGTCTCAGCAGCAATGACCATCAGCTGTATTACTGGCAAGAAAAACTCTCTTCCATTAGTGCAGCAACAGAGGAAAGGTGAGAAGCAGCTACATATTTAATTTACTTCCCAGCAGGCAGACCAGGAAATCCATAAATGCCAGCTGAGACGAGGGACAAAGTGTTTAACCCTCTAGCAAAAATAATGTATTCCATCACACGTGAAGCCTGGCATTAAAGAATTTGCCAGGTTAACCTAAATCAAGTAACATCCTTATCTTCACTGTTCCACTGCTATTCCTATTCCTCCCTATTCAGCAACCAGGTCTTTGACACAGGTTTCTTAAGGAGTATTTTTTCTACGTCACTGCAGCACCACTAGCATACCTATTATCTACAGCATCACCACCCCACCCCCCTCCTAATTATTAGGATTAATAATTAAAGCTTTACTGTTGTAACCTTTCTATTATCTTGGACTATTATCTATTATCTTTGCTGCTATGCATGTTCTTTGACCAAAAGACAAAACATGCAAAAAAGCACAGATTTGGTCCATACAGCATCACAGCCATGTCTTGCTCGACATTTAAAGGCTCCCCATAGCCTTACAGACCTTTCCCACACACGCTGTGATCTATTCACAATTTTGTACAGTCTTAACTTCGTTTCAAACCCTTGAATAATTTTCTGAGGAGTCTGCTGACAGCAAATAAAATCACAAAAGAAGTAAATCTGTATTTCACTGCACCTCTGCAGCATGTCGGTTGAGTATGTTGCAAAAAACCTGAGTGAAACTTCCTGTGTAGTGGTTAAAACCCAGTAAGGAACAGCAAGTCAGCCTATCCTTCTCGAACACTGCCAAATACTCTGTGTGTTACTGCAGCTGAAGTTTATTAATTACTGCTCAAAGCCTTCAGGCTAAGCACTCAGACCAGGACCTAATTTGCTGTGCCGTGTGGGGCACACAAACCTCAGGCAGCTCTGAAAATTGATGCACAGCATCAAATAACCTTGCAGAAAATCAGCCTGAGTAAAAAGAATGGAAATCACTGTCTCTCTTGGAGAGTGAGAGGGAGTGGAAAAACAGGAGTATGATTTCTCCTTCACATCAGACAGCCCAAAGGCTCCCTCAAACCTGGGCTGTCTCCTAGCCAAGGACTTCCAGGGGGAGTTGCAGGATTCTCTCCAACAGAATTACTTAAGATAATCAGTAATTTCAGAAGTCTTAAGACTTTACACCTTTACCCATTAGGACTGAAAGCAGATCTTGTTAATCAGATGTTCTTAATTATGGTGAAAGCTTTCTGAAAACTTCTAATATGATTTTCACCCTGCGTTAGAAACAGTCTGTTGGTTTAAGATAGCCAGCTGGAACTGAAAACTTAACCCTTTGTGTTCCAGGTGTCACCTCCCTCAGAGAAGTCTAGGGACAAGGGCAGTCAGCACTGAGTCACCCCCTCCCCTGCAGAATAACCAAGTCTGTACACACAAGGTTTTCCCCGGGCAGCAGTGACGATACAGCACTACCAGAGCGATGCTCAAACTGTAAGACGGTGATAGGAAACTCAGACATTCAATCACAGCATTCCTGTTGCACGGACTCCATCTCTTCTGCCTTGACCTCCCCTTTCATCAACACCCTCTCCCTCAAGCTGTCAGCTCTCCACACCAGCAGCACAGCGAAGCTGAACAAACGGTTTAAGCCTATGATCTGGATGGGGAAAAATTCCACAGTCAAGTGCATAAAACCCCTACGTTTTAAACAGTTTTTCGCAAAAAGGGCTCTGCGCTTCACAACCAACAGATCAAACGGAAAGAGGAAAGCGTGTGAATGTTCTGCTTTACCCAGAGATACTGACCAGAATCTGCACTTGCACATTAGTGTAATAATATCAGGGAGCTGCATTCCAGATGCTGCTTCCTAGGCCTCTTCAATTCTATGTGTTTGTAAAGAATAAACCACTCGCAATTAGGAATTCCTAGTACATCTGTGTTCATTATCTTACTAACTTGTCTCTGGAAAACCTCTGTTTTTCCATGTAACCAGGGATCCCACAATCATTACATCTTTTGGGGTATGGATCTAAGCACATGGCAACACAAAACCGTGTTTTGTGTGACACACATTCCAGTGTCTGTCCAGCATGAAGAGCCCCCAGTAAGGACATATTGTCCAGGTAGAAACATCAGATTCTAGGTCTGTACCACTGAGTGTGCTCAGAAGGCTCAGAGCTACCCAAAGTCATCACTCCTCCTGCTCCCCCTCCCAATTCAAGGGAATTCAGAAGCAGACAGGATTAAGAGGTGGGATTTAGTGGCTGGATCCACTTGCAACAACCATCACCTGTCCAGCTTGGGAACTGGGCCAAGCTATGCCAAAAAATTCAAGAGTTACAATGTTTTGCCTGACCTTTTGAATTTGTTATTATTGGTATGCAAAAACAATTTCAGAGTTTTTAAATAACAATAATAAAAATGTTAAGAGTGCATTTTCAGAGTAACAAAGGCTTGATGAAACAAAAAAGTTAGAAAACAAAAGATCCAGATTACAGTTTGGCAGAGTTTCCAAAATGTGGAGCTGGTCTATGTGAACAAGTAACGTTAATCTGACAGGGCTTTAAATTTGATATAAGGCTAAATAAAGCTGAGGGAAACATGAGTGCAGGAACTTCAAAGGCTGAACAGTCAAGTGAAGTCAAATTAATACCTGACTAGGCTAGAACAAAGAGCAGATGGCCTTTGTAGGGAGCTGTATATTTGAACTCAAGCTGACTTCAGTAACATTTGAATTCAGAGAGCAAAAAATTAAAGCTGGAAATACCATGTATACATGCAGCCTCAAAAAGAAATCTTGAAACTGAACAAACTGATGAAATGAGCAAATCGCTGTCAAAACCTGGATGGTCCAGGAAACCATACAGTAAACATTCGGAGATAATGTAATTTTGGCACACACTTTTTGGGGAATTCATAGGAAGAAAGGTCAGAGTAATCACAATGGCATAATCACTGATTATCTCTGATTTAAGACAGGAAACCATCAGATAAACAAGATGCCATTCTTCTAATTTGGCCTGAAGGACACAGCACTCTAGATTGCTTCTTCACTGTAATTCATTCTGTAGATCCTGTCTATACAGATGTACAATTGTACTTCTAGTATCTTCTACATATTATACTCTAACCCAATGGCTTAGCAGCTGCTGAGTAAGAAAGAAAAGCTCTAGCTCTTAATGTGTAACTCTCCAGAAATTAGCCGTCTGCTGTCGAGCAGCTGGGAAATGCACACAGCCAGCAGCTTCCGCTGTCGTGCTACCAGGAAGCCATACTTCCGAGTAACTTCTGCCACCTCCCTCTTCAGTAAAGTTTAAGTGTTTTTGCCTTGCATAACTGAATGAGGTGTTGCTTCTTCAAACGGTGATACGGTCATTTACAAAACGACAACCTCTTGGCGAAAAGATAACTTTTGTATCATTAATTAGACCCATCACCATTCAAAAGCCCGAATCTTCGCATACAGCACCCACTCCCGGGGCACGCTAAGCACTCCGCAGCTAGAGCAGAAGATCCGTTGAAGAATGAGGCACTTAGCATTAGTTGCAATGTTCTGACAGCCAAACTGAAATGATTTTTATTTCTTCATTAGTGAAACCAGCCCCTAAAAATTAGATACATTGTATCCAACCACACACTACACTTCCATGAAAAGCTTTTAGGAGGCTATTTAGGGGAAGAAGCTAACACTTCTTGTGCTCTTCATACACAAAGTAAAACAATTCTTTACTAGTGTATGTAAAGAATGGAATTTTCCCCAAAGTTTAAAGCAGAGTGCAGAGTTAAATCCATTTAATAATATCGATTAGCTTTCTATACACTGCCATTCAACAAGGCCACCCACAGCTTACTTATCACACTTGGATGGATAAATCACTCTAGCAAAGATTGGGTTTAATTTTTTAACAAACAGAAGGAAAAGAGACAAAAAGAACCAGGCCAGGTTCCCTTTACATTGCCCACAGAACAGCAGAACCAATGACCTGGCCAGCACACACTGAAGAGCACAGAGCAGTAGTCAAGGTGCTGTACAAAAGCTCTGCATTTGCTCTGGTACCTCACTTCAAAATTCTTCCCTCTATATCTCTGACCGGCTCAGCCACTGATTTCCACCCAGTGAACAGTAAAAGCAAACTATGTTCAATTCTGCTATGATTGTTTTCCCACCTGACTCTCCCATCTCTTATCAGCAACTCCAACAACAGTCTCCATGTCGGAGAACTGGTGCCGAATTTGACAAACAAGGGAAAATATTTCCCTGAGGGGTCATTACACGTGTGTCTTTGGCCCACGGGCAGCACCCCTCTGACCACATTGTGTTGATTTTTCTGACTGTATTTAAAAACAAACTCAACAGAAGGAACTCACAGAGACTGAAAGGCAACCCAGAAAATAAGTGCTACGTGAGAACTGGTACAGGAAATTAGCATTTTAGAATATCAGAACTTATCCCGTATACCTTCAAAGGCAAACCAACCTTCCTTCCATCCACATACAAAACCACTGAAATTGGCAATGCTTGATAAAAACACTCTAACTTACTGCAGTTCAACAAGTTCTGAGACAATTATTTACTGTAGTAATTCTGGATTTGGGGCTGCTAACCTAGACATTTGTCAAAAATGTGCTGGTTACTTCCCCCACACACACACACCCTTTTGATATATTGGATTGGATGTAAGGAAGAAGTTCTTCACCGAAAGGGTTATCGCACACTGGAACAGGCTGCCCAGGGAGGTGGTGGAGTCACCATCCCTGGATGTGTTTAAGAGACGGGTGGATGAGGTGCTGAGAGATAGGGTTTAGTGGTGGACAGATACGGTTGGACTGGATGATCTCTAAGGTCTTTTCCAACCTAGTGATTCTATGATTCTATTTGTGAACCATGACAAAGAGAACTCAAAGCATTCGTTCTGTGCTATGGGAACATTCATTAGTGCAAAATGTTTTACCTTAAATTAGTCTCAAAAGAGTTAACAGTGTAATAAATGGAAGACACTATAAACTAAAACACTACAGTAATGTGCCAGCAAACTAAAACAGAACCACTCTGTTTCAGACTTCAGGTAACTGGCTAAATTTCCATACTCCTATACTTTAAAGGTTATTAGTTTTTAGTCAACTTTATAAGGGTAAGTCAACATTTGTCATGGCAGGAAGCCCAACATTATTATTTTTATTAGTCTGCTACTAGTTAAATTGGCCTAAGATTAAACAGTTCTAATAAAAGCCCCCAAAACTTGGAGTTTAATAAAAAAAACCCACATTCAAACTCTGTTCCACAGGATGTTATCAGTATTTAACTTTCAGTAGGATAAAAACCCCAAAACAAACAAGAAAAGGTTAAAATAGAATAAACAGCCTGTGTTACAACAGTCTCTTAATACAGCAAACACTTAACCTAAAAATAAATTAAGCCAGGCATCTCAGGCTTTTTGCACCTTCAGAGAGAAGCCAATATTAAACCGGAACAACATTCTCAACTGTAACTGGTGCTAATAAAGACTGTATTTTTTTAATACTTGAAACAGCAGAGAATTTGCTTTTGCTTCACAGTAGCTTAGAAATAGTCCAATTGGGAAATTCTAGAATATTCTCTTTGAGAGCTGAGGCAAACGGTCAAGACAAAAAACATAGATGACTCTAAAGCAGTTTTAAGTATACTTTAGTGTTGCACAAATGTAAATAATGCACACAAACCTTCCTAAACCTGGGGGAGGAGTCCCACTAGTAAAACTGCCAGCATCGCAGGGAGAACTTCAGCGATTTAAGTAAACCGATCCATACAGGAAACTCGATCAGCCAACAAATCGTGTGTATCAATGACACAACTTCCCTTCAAATCCACGAGGTTCCATCCACCACCTGCGCTCTCCGATGGGAGCAGGAGGTTTGTTACTCCTCCTCTGCAAGTCCCCACAAAACTAGCAAGCAAATAGAGCAAAATCCAGAGACATTCTGTTTTAATCCCAGAGTTATAAAGAAAAGGACCTGAAATGACAGTCGGGGTACAATGAAAAGCCATACATAGAAGTGGTGAAGTTCTCCCAGTTGAAGAAAATCACCAGAAATTCGCAACACGCTGTCGCGTCCTGTGTTCATCAGAGATCAGCTCCCGGCTGCCAAGCAGCTGCGCGCCTCAGTCACCACTAAAGACCTCTGATTTCATCTGCCATACGCAAGACACAACCACGCAAGTGTCAGCAGCGTGAGTGCAAGCTGCAACCAGCTATCCCGACCAACCGCTTGTCTGCAGTATCCAGAAATCGGTATGTCTACCAACAGTTAGGAAATGAAGGCTAATTAACAGAAAGAGCTCACACTGAGGTGAATTAACACAAGCAACAGAAACTCTGAAAAACCCAGACAACCACTGTAGAGTTGATTAAATTCTGCATTTCCTCTCATTACAAGCTGCTCATACAGACTACCTAAGAAAGACCTTTTCCATTCTGGAACATATATATGAAGCTGTTGGCTACCAAGCAGATATCATACAGCGAGATACTGAATGGAAAAACAAAAGCAAGCTGTTTGTTTCAGCAGAACGGATTTTTTGGCATTTTTTGCCATCTGCTTTGCCATTCAGCAAAGGGATCAGCACTTCCAAGTGTGGGGTTTGACATGTTTCCACGTCTAGGTCACTGCAGTTACACTGCACATGAACTTACCTGAAATACATCAGAACTGCAGCCTGCTAATGTTTCATTACAACTGAAATACAGGCATTGATGAAGATCAAAGACAATTCATGGCTTGCAGTTTATCTCAATCTTTTGGCCCCTCTCCCTCTGGCTCCTTGCCTGGTGGAGCACCACATGCTAATGATGTGCCATGGCCCAGAGGCCTGTGGTTACCCTTCAGGTTAGTTTTCCTGCATTCCCCACACCGAATGATACACGGGCCTGAGCACGAGGCACTCAGCCCACCTGCACAGCAAAACTGTGAGGTTATCAGGAGGCAACCAAAGGCAGACTGCAAACAGCCCTGATTCCCAGGTCTACTTACATTTCTGCAGTGTAAGAAGTGCGAGCATACGACGTACTGAAGACACAAAGGAATTCATTGCACTGCTGCAGTTTTTAGAGCCTAAACCCAGGCACTTTATTAGATCCTGTACAGCAGAACAGACCATTCTTAAGCTGAGGAATTCACGTCTTCCCATGACTTCAGAGCTTTAAACCTCACCCTGTGATTGTGTGAGCTCGCTCTTATCTGCTGCCCATCCACTGGCTCTGCTTCACTTTGTTTCCTTTAGAGGGGATGATAAGGCAGCTGCTTTAAGCAGTGAAACCTAGCAAAAGGGGGGGTGTGGGTGTATATATCATTGGGAAAGATGTGGGGGTTTTATACCTTAAAGCAAGCAAATGTCAAGCTTCACTGTCTTCTTTGTATTATGAAAAAGCTGGAAAGAGCCCAACACCCCTGTACTGTTTACACCTAGAACTGTACTCCATTATTTTATGTGGCATGTGCAACGATGTACGTAAAGGCCTTATAGTATTTCCTGTATTAACTCATTCCTCAGACACTGAAGAGTTTTGTTGCCCTTGAACTGCATTTAGAAAGAATTACGATGACTGTACTTTGACTAGAGCTATGGTAGCCCTTTCTCAGAACCCAGACTTTGGCTGTCCACATACATTTCAGACATTTTATTTATCATTGTTTTGTGACTGTGCTACTCCTGTGGAGTTTATGCCAGGGAAGCCAGTGTGGCTTAAAGAACCCTAAGTAGAAAACCTTTCTCATTAGTGCCACTGACTTGTTCCTCAAAAACATTCCTGGTTTTCCACTGCTGCTCTGCAGCCTCCAAGTAAAGTCCAAGAAAAAGGAAGAACTAATCTATTGCCCATAAGCTTCAACATGTTACCCAGAGACCCAGCTGGAAACCTGGGAAAATTTTAACAGTTCGGTATATGCTCAAGTTTTTGGCTGAATTACATCCCATGTAAGTACTATTGTACTCCTTCTTCCACACTGTATTTCAAAATTGTTCAAAACAAACAGTAAAAGATGATTGTTGAATAAGGTCAGAGGAAATATTTTTATAACCATGACTTCTGATTTAAAACCAAAACCCAACATCTACACAGCAAACAATCTGTTCTATTCCACACATACCATTTATGCACAAGTTACATTATTAAATAAATCAACCAACCTCACATGTTAATAATTAAAACGAAACTCGGGTTTTCAAAGCCACAAATTCATAACTTGCCACAAGCTAGGTTTCGGGTGCAGTAACACAACACTGTGGTAGAAGGCGCCCAATAGCTTTATTTAGACTCGTAAATATTGAAGGATGGCAGAACAGCTTAACATCAGAGCTTGAGAAGCAGCATGGGTATTTCCCTCTGCCCACCCCCATATCGACAGACTGGAAAAGAAAAACACCCTGCATACATCTATCCTTGTAATGCCTTTCCCAAAGAGCAGTTTTATTTCTGCTTCCTTAACCAAATTTTGGAGTGGCAGGTGGTCTTTTCACACCCTTCAAAAGACAAACAGGAGAATGTTTACAAGTTCATTTGTCAGAAGGCTGGGCGCCCATCATACTCTCAGAAAACAGCCGCAAAGCAGAGGGTCCGTTTTCTAATTCACATAAGACACAAACTGAAAGATTATAGATCCAAAACAACTGTTTGCACATTACAATTTTGATTGGTCACATCTGTTATTAGATACTTCCTCATGCCCTAAGATTTCATTCATACTTTTTCCATGAAATTCGACTATAATCAAGCTGCCCTTTCCAACTGCAAGAGAGAGCAACATCCCAACCCTTCAGATCTGAGAATTCTATTCATTCACAAAAACCCCTTTATGCAGTAAAGGCAAAAACCCAATTTCTGTATTATTACAGTTAATAAAACGAGTACCCTGAAGAGAAATATTTGGTACTTTACAACTTGTGTTTTACACAGCTGCATACATACACACACACTCAGGGTGTTAGTTTTCAAAAACACAGAGCTGAAAAAAATTCCACTTTTGTTTGCTGCAGTAACTAAATCCCTCCTTGCAAAAGCACACCGACACACACAAGTGCAGCACCTTCTTACCAGTTCTTAGCTTCAGCATCATGATTAAAAGGAACTTGGCTTATGTTACTTTAGATATATTCAATTGCTGGAGGAAACCGATCTTTGCATTAGTTGTATTAAATGCACCCAAGTCAGTCAGTTGTCTTCAAGTTTTGCCGCAAACAAGACTAATGAAGAAACTATATAATGAAGTGATAAAAACTTCCAGAGAGAATTTTTATCCTTCCTCCAGTGCAGCTAGACAGATTCTTTCCAAACAAGCACACAAAGCAACATTAACTTAAAACATCAAATATTTGTCTTTCATGAACATTGTTGCTGAGAAGTTTTACCATTTATGCAATTTTTGCAAATGAATATGTTGAATTTGGAAGAATGACTAAGATTCTGTGTGTCCCTTGAAAGGATTTCATGCTTTTTAAGAAACAGCAGTCAACCTGCTGATAGGGCTGAGTTCTCAGTTAACTCTGTTATCGTATTAATTTATTGGTGTATTACCAATGAGGAAAAGAGAGATAATGATTTAAGACCCCGTTTTCCAAACTGCCCCCACTCAACAAATCATATAACCAGTCCCTGCATAGGTTTAACAATATGTAAGTAGCGGCTAGCACTGGAATAAAACACATTATTTTAAACTACAGATCTAAACCAGGTATGTGTCAATTAGCTACTTAAAAAAATTAATTCCTTAAAATGACAGATGACAAAAATCTAGATTCTTTGCGCCCTGCCTTGTTCCAAAGGAAAGTTCAATGCCCAGAGCTAGCAGCGAAGGATGCCTCCGCAGACCAGGCGCAGGAGCCTGTTTCCGAAGCACGTCCCTTTTCCCCAAGGCAACACCGATCGCACTAGGAAGAAAAACAAAGGTGCAAGCCCATCACCAGCAGGTCAAGTACCTCGGTCTCTTTAGCTGGGCTGGTCGCTGTCTGCACTTCCAAGGCGCAGTTCGCCCTCTTGACGGACAGGTAGAAGGGATAATCCTTGGCCACCATGGACGCCCCCCCGCCCCGCGGCAGGAGCGGATTCGGGGGTCACAGCTGATGCTGCCCGAGCGCGGAGCGTGACGCCAAAGCCGGGGCTCCGCTCCCCGGCACCCGGCAGCTCCGTCGCGGCCCGGAGAGCAGGACGCGCACGGCTCCGGGCTC
>NW_010239372.1:0-4323 GCF_000690775.1 Eurypyga helias
CTCGGTGCCTCCGGTCCCCATGAACGGTAAATTGGCAGAGACCGAGCAGTAGCTGATTCAGGGAATACCTCTGGGTAAATTGTAGCTGATACCCTGCAAAAGCATTTACTGCCTTGCCGTTCAGGGCAGCGGTAACGAAAGGTTGCAGCGAAGTCGCTATAACCTGCTGAATTCTCACGGTGTTTTAATTGTTAGAAGCAGACAGGCTCCAGCATGCTGTAAAACTTTGGAAAACACACAGAGGACACCGAGGCTCTTAGATTTCACATAGTTCTGATCCTCTTTCAGTCACGCAAAATCCCATCGTGCTGTTGGTTCCCTGCTGCCGCTTCTCGCGGTTTTCCTGGCAGAGGTTTCCGTGAGATGCCCTGCGCACCCGGAGCTGCCCCCGTTGCCATGCCGCGTCGTCCCCGCCGGCAGCGCGCGAGTGTGAAGGCGGATTTGGTTACCGATCCTTATCCTTACGGGGACCCGGCAAGCTCCCAGCCTGCCGGGACGAAGCCGCCGTCGGCACGCTCTTCACCCCTGCACGCTATGCCCTTCTGTCGGGATGAGGCCATCGGGGTCCCCTCGCCCCAGTTGTCACTGGATGTTCTGCCATGGTTTCTACTTGGTTTGGGGGTAGAACGGTAAAGATGTGCGGGTGAAAACGTACGCTGCGTCGATGCCTTGCAACGTTACGCTTTGTTGCCCCTTGCGTAAAGGTTTTTCTTGTAGTGTTTTCTAAGAAACGCACCCTTGGAGTGGGAAAGTTCATTTTGGTTCAGGAAACCTGTGCGAGGCCTTGGTATCGTTTAAGCCCTGCTCTGCACGTGTTAAAGGGAGGGGTGAATGGCGTGCAACTGGTTTGTGGCCTCTGCCGTGGCCTGCAGTCTGTTTCCGTTTCTGGGTTTGTTCCCAGAGGGGTGGCAAAGACTCCGTGGGTGAACGGTACCGCTTCCAAAGGGCTGGGATCTGTGGCCAGCCAGGAACTCTGCACAGGGACAAACTGCTCACCTGCAGTGGGTCAGGTCCTCAGGCTCTAGGTGAGAGTAATCTGCAAAGGGATTCCGTGAAGATACGCTAACTCGGTGCTCTCGTCATCAGGGCAAATTCAGTTTAGAGAAGCAACAGCTAAAATGAGTCAATTCCATCAGTTTTGTCTTCTCTTCTCCGTAACAGATGCACGGAGCTCCTAGGAGGTAGGGAAAACAAGGGGAAGATTTTGTGTAGTCTGAACGAGAGAGGCTGTTAGAAATACCATTTTATTGTCCAAGCTGCACGGAACGCTGACACAAATAGAGTAAAATAAAGGCAGAAAAACAGAGCTCTTGGCAGCAATTATCACACAAATCAAGTGACAGCCTCCCCTGTTAGCTGGAATAATCTGAGTTATTGGTTAAAATGTAACATGCGAGTCTTGGCGTATTTAACATGTCTCTCAATTTTTGTTTCTGATTCCCAGATCTATTATAAAGTTATTAAAGAAATTGAGCCAGGAGAAGAGCTCTTGGTGTATTTGAAGGAAGGTGGTTATTCACTTGGGAACATGGCGCCCAGCATGGAAGGTAAGGCCTCCTTTTGACAGACAGGACCTTTTTGCACCTCTCGCCAGCAAACCTGGAACCTCAGTGCCGAACTGGGACGAACACCGGGTGCGGTACCTGCCCCTGCTGTAACTGGTCATGTGTTATGCTGCTTTTCGCTCTTTGTCTGGCGAGCGTAGCTGTCAGTCCGTGATAACAAGCAAGTTTTTATTAACCTTAAGGCCTGCAGCAGATGAATTTGCTGCTTCTCTTTGAGGAACGTTGTGGTTTTGAATGTGAGTGGAGGTGGCTCTTTAATTCCCAGGGTTGCCGTGTTTCTTTAGGTGTAATAAAAATGGGCCCAACCATTCCAAGGCTGGCAAACACTTGTCTTTAGAGCTTTAGGTGACATGGAAAAGGGGAATCCAGGCAGGGGATGGAAGAGTCATGCTAGAGTCATTCTTGCAGGAATATAGGCACCTCTGAAACCCTGAAATGATACGGTGGAGGCCAAAAGAATGACTCCCTTTGAAAGAAAGGTCACATTTTTGTTATGGCAATGTCTCTCTTGCCTTGTGGTGAGTTGGTGTTGCTGGCCAACGGGCTTGCAGGGGGAGACAAGTTGCCTCAACTGTGTATTGCCTGTGGGGCAGCCTGGAAGACTAAGCACTCCCTTCTTTGTGTATTAGCATAACCATTTTCCTCCCGTTATCCTGCTCTTAATTACTGAAGTTCTGTGGTTGCACAGACTGTAAAACACCGTGATGTTTTCCAGGTTAAACGTGGGTTTTCTAGTAAGCCAGGGCAAGCAGCAGCACTACGGTTTTTGGATTCTTTTCCTGCACCAGAACGGCGCTATGCGAAATTCCAGAGGACATGTAGAGAGGGATGGGACAAGAGAAAGGAAAGACTTTGAACCCTTCTCCCTTTCTCATGGGGCACAGAGATGCCTACAAAATACTTGATAATCAGAAGTGGCATGGAGCTGTTGGCATGCCCTTCTGTTAGACTGTTGAAAGCTTTGGGTTCAACCTCACCTTTGCAAGGAACAGGAAACATTTGGTACTGAGGAGAAGGCGCAGCCAGGATTCCCACAGTAAGGTCAGAAATCTCCCTGGGGGGTTTGGGAAGAAGGTGACGGCTGAGCCGAGTTGCTGAAGAGGTGGGTTGGGAGGCATCATTCCCTGGGGATGCGCTGCTGCTCACCTGTGCCTCGCGGGTCCTTGTGTGCATCTCTGCAGTAGCTGTTGCTGGCTCTCGTCAGCAACAGGAGAGCAGGGTCGCAGGACACGTGGCCTGAAATATTCTGGCAATCTGACAGTGTCGCCAGGACTTTTTTTTTTTCCCCTTTGTTCGGGTGCTTTTCCCAACATTCATCCGAGGCTCTGACGAATGTTTGGTATCCCACCCCTTTCGCTGCAAGTGGCAGAGCCCGTCGATACAAACACTGTGCGGTGGAAGGAATCTCTTGGGGAAAAGATGTGCTACACCATTCCCAAAAAGAGTATAAAGACAAGGCAGCAGCACAGACGTATCTGGAGTAATGAAAGATTGTGCCGCTTCTTGTTTGAAAACGGTTGGTTGCGGGTCCTGAGATGAGTTCAAGAGCCTGTGGTAACAGAGGCCAAACCTCATGTGAAGTCCGTGCTGATCCTGAAATGAAATGAAAAATCAGCCTGGACTTGCAAAGTCCTGCTCGTTTCCTGGGGTTCTTAGTGGCCTTGGCATTTGGTGACAGTGAACATTTGAGAACAGTGGAAAAGGTTCATGAATTTTCCCAAGTCGAGAGGTTATTAGGGCATATTACTGTCTTTTTCTGTTCATTCACTGAATGACGAGCCTGTTGCAAGTTTCACATTATTATTGGGTGACTAATTTCTGTAATTATATTCTCATCTACCAGCCGTTCTCATACTACAAGTTGGAAACACTGTTCTAAGCAATTAAGCTCTGAAATGGGAGTTGTCTCACCTGGTCATCCCACTTGCTTTCTCTTACCTGTCGATGAATATAGTTTTCAGATTGAGATTTGCAGTGAAGCCCTTCCAGAGTGCGAGTACGACACACACAGTTAGTTTGAAATACCTCAGAAAACCCGGGTAGTCTGGGGGTTGGTGCTGCTGAAAGCTCAGTGGGTGAAGTGACTGAACAGGCACGGCGGTAGCTACTCTCTCACTGAGATGTCACTTTTGGGATTGGTTTTTTTCAGTCTTCTTCCCCCCCAAAAGTTAAGCATTTTCTTGAGACCAACACAGAGGTGAATAATTTCTGTATTCACGATGCTGGCATAAGACATACCTATTTTATTTGACATCAAGGAGAAATCGGGGGGAAAACACCTCACCCCTGCTTTGCGTTTCTGTTTCTAAAAGGCATTTATTTGCACAAGCCAAAAGTGCTCCTCCTTTTCCATCTTTGTCATTACGTAACGTTTATCTGTGTCTTCCCGGTAATGTCTAGTGCTTTTGCCACAATTGCTTTCAAATTGTAACAGTCCAACATTAAATATTTGACTCCTTGATACTTTTTACTTTCAGTAATGCTATCTTCCTGCTGCCTCGCACACCCCCTCCCCTTCAGTTCTGAATTAACAAGAAAGAAAATGCAAAATTGTTCCACACAAAGATGATTATCATAAAAATCTTTTATCCCAGCCCAGCCAAACACAGCAGACCCCTTATCACTGCAGGAATTTTGAGTAGGGCACTTGAACTCCTTTGAGATTCAAGTCTGGTAGATTAGCATGTAGATGCCACATAATTGTGTTCCCCTTGGTTTCTCTGAAAGCTATTAGGCACTGATTTATTTTTCTCTTACA
>NW_010239372.1:4354-16185 GCF_000690775.1 Eurypyga helias
TCCTGCTTTGAGTGTTACTGATGGAACTTAAGATAGACACATATAACCATGGATTTGACAAACAAGACACAGAGAACAGGCAGCAATTTTTTTGTAACTGGGTTTTTCTTTTCTTCTTATCCCCTTCTCCCTGTCAGATCCTGAAGTAGTCACCTTTTTTGGAAGGGCAGGGTTTTCATTTGTGGCGCTTAAAGAAAGAAGAAAACTTTAATGAGAACTTGTTTTGAAGGGCAATATGTTTATTTTTGGTGCTTAAAGAAGGGAAAAAAAAAACCAACCCAAAACCCTCAATGAACCTGAAGTCTGCGAACTGGACGTTGCTCTAAAGACATAAAGAGGTACCAGGTCTCCCTCATTCAGTCCTGAGCCTGCTCTGTTACTAGGTTTCGGTTTTGCAGGGTGATGGTCTGGCCCTTCGCCTGCAGCTCAGTTCCTTTCCCTGCGGCGGTGTTTATTGAGAAGTCTGGTCTCTGACCTCCTGCAGGTCCGGAACGGGAATGATGGAGGAAGGGATGTTGGATATTGATACGATATAATCAGCGTCTCTGCCAGCCAGTCAGTTCTTCCTCTGTTTCACCTGCCCGAGCATCAGAACAGTATTCACAACCAGTGGCAACATATATAATGTGACTACAGGGCTTGTAATGGTAGTTTTGTTAGTTCTCTAATTCTTTCCAGCACAAATCTTTTTTCCAAACCCAAATATTCCGAAGCACATGCATTTCTTATCGCCCATCTATTCTACCTATGAAAGAGCTGTTGTGTCTGCTGATGGAAGAGGAGTGTTGTTGTAACTGAAGCACCAGCCTGTACCAAATAGAGAGGTTTTTTTCAAGTTAATGACGTGCAAAGGCTAGAGCTGTTCAATCTGTGCAGCTCTGAAAGCACGAGCACGCAAAAGCAAAAATGCACATGGCCTCCGCCGAGCTGTCTTGCATCTCTCAGTGCACGTCTGATGGGGCAGCTCCTCAGCTCATGTAAACGCGACTACGCCAGCTCCTGCCAACTGAGCATCGCGCTCTGTTGTGTGTAATTTGTGTGAGATCTGTCCTTCTGCTGACGAGGGGCAGGGAGAACTAGCAGCAAAGTCTCTTCTCTAACAGTTATTACTGAGACTATTTGTGTATTTCATCCGTCTCTCTCTCTCCCTACTCTGTGCTCTCATAGAAAGGACCAAAATACGTAATTCTCGTTGGTAACAATAGGTAATGCTGTGTCAGTTTGTACACTGTGGGAGAGGGTGCTTGGGAGTTGTCCATCTTTAGCCAGGTAGGTAGTAATTTATTCTCCATGGCTAGTTTTCCAAACTCAAAGTGGATTTCTGGTTCCTAGAGGATAGTTTGGGTGAAGTAACATACAACTGGTCATGTAAATCTCAAACTGAAGCAGGAAAAACTTAGTATGGAGTTGCAGGAGGTGTTTTGATGCATTTTCTCTGAAGTCAAAGAACAGGGGGGAAAAAAAAAAATCTGTTTCTTCCATTCCGAGTTTTCGGGTCTGGCAATTGCCAGGTTGAGCTTGAGAGATGCTGGGAGTTTCGTAGGAGCCTCCTGAGAGGTGAAGGTACCTGGGAGTTCCCAGTCCGGAGCACTCTTCCATCATTAAGGCCTCCTTGCGCTGAGCCATCACTGTGTTTACACAGGAGCAAAGAGGGGCAGCCTTTGATTTGTGGGGGGGAGTCTGAGGTAGGTGAACACGGGGCAGTTCCACGTTATCTGGAGTTAGTGAGTGGTTTATCCTGTTACTCCACAGTTCAGCGGGCTGCGTGAGTCAAATGCACTTCTGTCCCGCGTACGCCTTGGAGTTGAGAGCAGGACAAAAGTGAGGGCATGTTTATTAGCGCCAGTGACACTGGGGTACAGCTTGACGTCTGAGACTATGCGAAGTGAACGGTGTAGCAGATTAGCCCTGAAACAAGTGCTTATGTGAATTCATTCATAACGAGGAGAGGTGGCCTAATGAGATTATTGCTCGGTGCGTACGTTCCGGATGCTCTTCTCGCCTGAGTTACGGAAGTGTGGAGGGTGAAAAGGTAACAAAACACACCTAATCGCAGCCCTTGACCCACCCTCAGTGGCTGCTTTCACTCTAAAAAGGTTTTTGGTCCATAAACAAGTGCAGATGAAATCTTACCCTTTGTTAGGTAGCAGGTATGCCTCGTGCTGTGGTTACAGGTTAAATGAAATAACAAGCCGTGCCATGATGCTGCAATGCTTCCCTCCCCGCCCCTCAGTCTGGATTATTGTAATGGAAGGTTATACACAGTCTCTCGAGACTGCTAGGTAGATTTTTATACCCTGATTTCCAGGTTTCCCTCCCCAGGGAGATAGAACACGTGAGACACGTATTGGTACTGTTCTCCAAAATGCTGGGAAACAGAATTTCTGTCAGGAGTAGAGCAGGGCCTGATCCACATCACTGTGAGGCTGCTGACAGCAATTTCAGAGTATAAGATCTGTCAGAACTCGTTGAAATGGGAAAGACATGGGTATTTTCTTCCCTTAGGTCCCCTTTTTTAGTCAAAATCCCTCCCTCCCTGGCAAAAGGAAAATGTTGACCCGCTGGACTTTGTTTCTTTTTACATCCCTCTCTCCTGCAGCTCAGGAAATCCTGTAGCATCTCCGTATTTTATTCCTTCCTTGTGTAAATGGAGTATGGTGCCACCAGACGTGCTGCTTGGATAAACAGCAAGGCTTCGCCGATTGTGTCTCAGTGATATTTTCTTTCGTAGCTGCGTTTGACTTTTTTCCAGTTTGTGGGCATGTCGATACTTTCCGTGTAGGTGTGGACCACGCTGGGTTTCATCTGCCTACAGAGTTTGCTGTAGCAGCTTATGGGATCTTGTCTGTCTTAGTCACCGCAGAAGCAAGTCACAGACTCCCCGGCGTGCAGGGGCACGGGTCAAAAACCACAGCCCGGAGTTTAAATAGGCTGTACTGAGAGAAACGGAGAAAGGAGATTATTGCCCGAGTGCAGGCGGGGAAGCGGCGGTCGCGGGGTGCGACACTGCCTGTGTTTGTACTCGTGTCACACTTTGCACAAAATTAACCCTGATTTATCTAGAACGCTGTTTCGGGCCTTGGAGCACAGCCCCGGTGGTTGCCACTGTGCAGAGCTTAGGACAGGGTATTTTAAAGCAAGGGTTTGCTGAAAAGGTTGCAGGTTCTGAAACCTACTCCTGGCAGAGAAGCGGCCAGGAAGACGCGAGTGCCGCCCGCATCCTGCCCCGTCATCCCCTTTCCCACGGAGCGGCAGCGCTCGGGGACGGTCGGCTTCCGTCACAGCACTGGATTTGGCCTCATCTCCAAGTATTTCCCCTCTTCCCTCTCAGCTGTTGCATTTTGCCACAAGCTTGCCTTTCAAAAGTAAAGTTACCAGGAAAAGAAGAGAATGAAACAGCCCCGGAGTCCGGAGGTAGAGGAGGACAGGGAAGTGCAGCACCGGTGACGAAGCGGTGGCTGGAACGCTGCTGTTCCAAGCTGGCTGCTGGGTGGAGAAACCCGGACTTCTCCCGGCTCCCTCGCAGAGGTCGTTCTCCTGGAAAATTTACAGCTCTGAGCTGTTTGGCTTGGCACCATGGTCAGGATGCTGCCTTGTAAACTTAATAATAGCTGCCCTCTTTTTAATTTGTTTGACCTTGACTACAATAATTTATTATGTGCATTAGATCTTTTTTTTTTTTTTGTTAAAAAAACCCCAAACAGCAGACCAACAAAGAATTTGGCTCCCTGTTCCTTCTTCCATGGTAGGTTGGTCTTGAACTCCTCGGGTTTGATGGCGCACGGTGCGTCTGCAGTTGTGCAGGACGAGTTAAGGGGGTAACGCTGACGTTTTCTTAGGAAGGAGCCTCACCAGGGTTGTGCCGTGGCGACTTGCTTTCCCCACTCTCTGCCTGCACGAGCAGGGTTTGCTCCCGTTTTCCCCTGGCAGCCCCTTTTGGGGAAGAGCTCGTCCGTGTTTTCAGAAAGCCTCGGTGCAGACAAAGGCAATGCTCCAGAAGCAGCCCCCGTGTTTTGTGTTACCTCCTAATTCGTGTAGGTCTCTACGTCTCGGCAGAGGCCAGGACACAAAAACTGAGATCTCTCCTAGTTGTGTGATTTTTGGGTGTTTTTTTCTTAATGCTTAAAGTGAAAGCAGTCTGCTGGCACAGCCTACCTTGGTTTCTCTCTCCCGTCCCTTGCAGATTTCCTCTGCGTCTGTCTCTTTGATGGATCCCCACAGAACATGACACTTTATTTTACCCAACACCAGGCTTGTAAAGAATTAGGCTTGTTTGAAGGTCCCGTTCCAGCAGTCAGAATCACCTTCCCTGTCTCTTGCAGAAGAGCACACGTTTCGCTGCGAGGACTGCGATGAACTTTTTCAGTCCAAGCTCGACCTGCGGCGACACAAGAAGTACGCCTGCAACGCCGTCAGCTCCCTCTACGAGACCCTGAACGACGAGATCAAGCAAGAAGGTCTTGGAGATGGACAGGTCTACGAGTGCAAAGACTGTGAGAGGATGTTCCCCAATAAATACAGGTACCGGGAGGTTGCCAGCCCCTCCGCTGGCCGGCCCCTCTCCCTTACTCCAGCCTTGTCTGGTGGGGGGAAATGTGGGAGCTGGGGGGCACAGGATGGCTAGGGGGGGACACCTTTCCTTTCTCCACAGGGTTCAGGAAGGTTGCTTTTAGGATCCTTCAATGTAATTAGCTATTGGACAGCATTTTGTTTCGCCTTGATTCCATAGGTTGTGATGCTTTCCCTTCCCTGCTGGGAGAAGCACCCATGGATTACCGGCACTGTAGTGTAAATGGCTGTTTTCTGAATTCCCTGTGGCTTGTCCAGGGCTGCCAGAGGCAGGTTGATAGACCTGGCTGGTATCTTTGCTCCCGTGTGAGCCGGTTCTGAGGGAAAACAGTGGTATTGCATTCTGCCAATATTTGCACAAAGCCTTTTTTTACACATAATCCTGGGCCATTTGAGATCAGGGGGTATAAAGAGGCGTTGTTGTACTAAGAACTCTTAATGTGGGCATGAGCTCCCATTTGTTCTTGTGGAAACGATTAAAACAAACTTACTTTTATTCCAATCACCATTTTGGACTTTAAAATAGAAAATATTCAGGAAAAAATGTTGTGTTCACCCAGCATTTTGGTAGTAGAAGTGTGAAAAGGAAAGAAAGAAGATAGGCTATTCTCCATCTCAGATTTTGATTTGCAGTAATCATTCAGGTGTTGTTGCAAGGCAACCCTAAACAAGAATTAAACTTCTTTTTTCCAAGGGCAAGCTCTTTGTCCCAGTACATTTAACTGAAAGTTCCCATCTTCCAAGCATAACGTGCTGGTAATCAATGCAGCTTTAAAGCAGAGATCCTTGAGATTTCAGGTTCATTTACAACGTGACACTCAACTAGTTAAATAAGAGGAGCCGCTTTTAAGAAAAGGAGGGGTTTTGTTTCATCATTCTAGGACTGCGTTTATTTGCACCCTGAGCCTTTAACTCCCAGGCTGTTGTCTCTGCAGTGTGAGGGCCTAGCGCTGTATCTCTTTACCGGAGGCTGAAGTTCTCACACACTCGTTTCAGTTGACTGAACAGCCACCGCGCGCAGCACGATTTGGTACAACCTCACGGGAACTGGCAATCCTCTTCGTGTAGTTCATAAAACCGTGGAGCTTAAAGCCAGTGTAAGGCCTGTTCCATTTCAATTAAAAACTTAGAGAATGATGTTCGCCGTCAGTAGTCATTTTGAACTTAATTACGTTGTTACTTTCAGGCCTTTTAACTAGGTAAGTGAAGAAAAAAAGCTGTTCTAAAGAATGTAGAGAAAGGTGAAAGAGCGTTCCGCTCGTTCCCCTGTCTTGAAAAGCGCTTGGCTGTCGGCTGTGCTGTGGGCGCTGGGAAGGTTGGTACTAGGTACTGCCTGCCAGCAATACCTGTACCGTGGTTCTGTTGGCACAGCTTGATGTCTTTATGCCTCACCTTCTGCTTCTCCCTTGGCTACTGTTGATTAGATACCAGGAGGCTGCAGTTCTCCTGGGTTTTCTACCTGACAAGAAAAGGAGACCTTCCTTTAAATGGCTTAAATATTTGTGATTTGTAGTAGAAGTCCTTTTATCTCTCTGGCTGTGTTAGGAACTTTCTCCTCTTCAGCTTCCAGCACCCTGTAGTTTTTGTGTTAATTTAGGAAATACCTTTTTGAAACATATGTGTCATCTCCCCTGGGTAAGGTTTGTGTGTTTGCTGGCTTCTCGTGGGAAATACTCCATTCTGCAGAAAGGTTTTAAGTCTCTTTTTCCCTTGTCCCTGTGGGTAGGATGTTCAGAGTCGCCTGGGGAAGCTAATTCTAGGTATTCAAATGATGTGGTTGAGCGAAGGTCCCGGTTTCCCTTGATTTCTTGGGAGAAGTGGGTAAGACAGACCCCGACTCAGTGTCGGACTTGGCTCGCCTTGGGGCACATCTCAGCCGCAAGCATTGCTGGCGGTGGAGCAGAGGGCTCCCGGCCCAGGTACTGCGTTTAACTCCGGGTGGGTAAAAGTGACGTGCTCAGACCCAAAACCTTCGGAAGGGCCAAGGACCAAGCGCCAATTTTACAAGCGCTGTCCCGATTTGTTTTAGGGACCCTCTCCTGTTTTGATTCTTCAAATGCATCACTCCTAACTGTTGCTTTACAGAGCTCCTAATTAAGCAGGAAGCGTGGCAGAACGCTTGCCGGTCATCGGTGCGCTCTACACACACCTCCCAAGCTTGCGGTAAAGGCCCATGCGTGTGCTAGCTGGGTTTTCCAGTTTCTGAGCCCCCCTCAGCGACAGAGAGGCCTTTTCAAGGCATTTCCAGCCGAACTCCGCTGGAGATGCTCCAGGTCACTAGGCACAGACCTGTATGCTTGGAAAACGTTTGGAGCTGTGGTAGTGGGCTCAGCAGCTGCGGTGCCTTTTCGACCGCACATCCTAAAGATTTGGGTTGGGGTTGATTTTCAGCAAGTCTGAAAGTTCTGAGAGAACTGGGCTTGTTCGGCCTGGAGAAGGGAAGGCTCCAGGGAGACATTATAGCACCTTCCAGTACCTGAAGGGGCTACAAGGAAGCTGGGGGGGACTTTTTACAAGGGCCTGTAGTGACAGGACAAGGGGTAACGGGGTTAAACTGAAAGTGGGGAGGTTTAGATTAGATATCAGGAAGAAATTCTTCCCGCAGAGGGTGGTGAGCACTGGGACAGGTTGCCCAGAGACGCTGTGGGTGCCCCATCCCTGGAAGTGTCCAAGGCCAGGCTGGATGAGGCTTGGAGCAACCTGGGCTATGGAAGGTGTCCCTGCCCATGGCAGGGGGTGGAACTAGATGGTCTTTAAGGTCCCTTCTGACCTAAACCCTTCCGTGATTCTATGAAGTCATACCAAGTCATTTTTGCTTTGGACGGGGGAAAGGTAGAATCAGCAGCATCACCCTTCAGTGTACTGCATGCTGACGGATTTAGTGGAGCTGGGAGAGAACGTCCACATCTATCCCTCCCCCATCCATCTGCTGCGCGTTACGTACTGAGGGAGCCACTGAAACATGGGCTGTATCCCACCAGCATACCTAGATGGTCTTAGAATTTTTCAGAAGTTAATACAGATCTAATCAAGAGTGCCACTGGGGAACTGAAATTGAGCATTTAGCAGCTGCCTAAATAAATAAATGTTTCTGCTAATCCCAGTAGGTACTTGCCTCTAAACAGCATATTAGTTTGTCCATGTTTGCTCTAAACAAACTCATAAATCACAGTTAACAGGAACATATTTTTGTGTATGTATATGAGAGGTATATATTTCTTTGTGTAAAAAAAAAAGTGTTAAGAACACCATTTCTTTAGCAAAATGAATATTGCTTCTTTAAAATTAGCTGGTTGGCAGTTTGTGAGGGGCACGTTCATGAATGGTAATTCCAACTTGGAGGAAGAGGAGGTTCTTCAAGGGAGTAGCAGGCTGCTCCGATTCTGATGTAGGGTTGCCAGGCAGGTTGCAGTCCCATGCAGCCACCTTTTACGTGATTGCCCATGCTGCTGTGCCAGCAAATGCCTACGGGGCACAAAGATTTCCGTGCGGGTCAGTGCAATGAGCCTTTATGCTGGGAATTGCAAAGGACCCCAGTGTTGGTCTATTCTGCTCCTGTGTGTCCCACTGCAGGTCCCCGTGGGCACCTGAAGAGAGGGAGGGCAGCGTAGTCCTGAGGACACTGCCAAGGCTGAGTGATTCCTCAGTTTCCAAATGCCTCGGGCACTGTGGAAATGCCCAGGAGTTACCTGCTGCGAAGTTGTCCTGCAGCATTTAGTGAGGACTGGCAGGATTTTCCAGTAGTGTTTAGTTTTAAGGTTCCTATAAAAAATACAGCCATGCTTTAAAGTTCCATAGAGTGGTTTCCTATCGATCCGCAGGGGATTTCAGGCAGTACTGGATTTCACAGAAGTTTGTCCTCTGTCAGAATTCACAGTGAGCAGAACTGTTTAACTCCTGTTAAACTGCACGGAAGGCAGCACCCAAACTTTCTTCCTTTGTGTCTCAGGGCTGGCCTGAGAGGTGCAGGATTTCCAGCCAGCTTAGCACTCCATCTTCAACAGAAGGGTTTCCTGGGCACCATTCCTGCCCCGCTGCCACCGACAGTGGCTTCCCTCGGCTGTCACACATGGCTCGGTGGCCCAGGGGAGCGCAGGGACGATGCTTGGGCACGGGGGAGACCGGGCACCCTGTGCCTCTCTCTGCAAAGCCATCGCTGCCGTGGCCCGGCTCCAGCAGCCGCTTTGGTTTGCCATCATCCGCCTGGTTTGGGAGAGGCTGCCAGTTGGCAGAAGTTGAAATTGCCGAGCTGAGTAATAAAAGATGCCTGACATTTAGAAGTGAAATGTGTTTGCACCTTATCGTGTTTCTCTCCAACGTTAAGTCGCTGTGTTCTGGGAAGCTGTGGGCTCGGTGCCCGTGAAAACGGCAATGCGATAGTCTCAGCAGCGAGAGCTAATATCTTGTCTTTCCCTGTGGGGATGCCGTGGAAGTCGTGGTCACAAAGTGCTCATTTTTCCCTTTGGGAACCTGCAGGGGCAGGTCTGGTTTTACCTTCCTTTCCCCCCTTGTAAGCAGACTCGGATATTTAATAAGAAATACCATAAAACGCAGCTACGTTTTGAGGCAGAAAAGGATGGCTTCCAAATGCCAAAGAAGATGTGGTGTTTGCGCGTGGCCGCATCTCTCGCGGTCGACGTGCTGCTCACCCCCGTGTCACAGAGGTTCTTGCAGTCGTGCTCGCAGCAGGTTCTGGGGACCCCCCTGGGCTCCCCCAGGCTGGCAGCCTGTTTCTCTATTGCCGTCCCTAATCACCTCTCTCGGGTTCAGACCTCCCTGGTTCAGGATTTCGGTATCAGTAGGTGCCGGGTTTGGGTGGGCACTGGAGTTGGGCTCCGTTTGCTGCCGGGCCCAGCGAGGTCAGCCTGTCTCTCTCTCTCAGCCTGGAGCAGCACATGGTAATCCACACCGAGGAGCGGGAGTACAAGTGCGACCAGTGTCCCAAGGCTTTCAACTGGAAATCCAACCTGATTCGGCACCAAATGTCTCACGACAGTGGGAAACGGTTTGAATGTGAAAACTGCGTTAAGGTACGGTGCAAGACGTGGCAGCTTTGCCGGGGGGAGGGCGCTGGGGCCTGGGGGAAGGGCTCTAGAGGATGGGCGACCCGTGCGGCATGGGTCAGTAGCCCGGCCGTGGCATGGGAACACAAGGAGTGCGATGCGCTTGGCTGGTCCCGGCACATCAGCTTGGGTGTGGAGCTCAGACTTGCCCCGGGCAACTGGCCCTCAGCCTTTTCCCGGGTATCGAGGAGTTCTGGGGTGACAGGCGAGCGTTGTGCAGGGCAGACATAGGTGGGCCAACGGCCGTTGAACTGCGAGCACCGCACGCTTCGGAGAGCGCGCCAGCAGCCACGGCTCAGCCCCGCGCGCTTCCTTACCCACGTAGAGCGGGAGCTGAACATCCCACGCTCCTGAGGCTGGGTGATGCAAACCCAGTGGGGAAAAACTATCCCGCTCTTCTCCCCGCTGCTTTGTTTCCCCTCCTGAAGGCGTTTTCTCTTTCAGGTGTTTACCGACCCCAGCAACCTCCAGCGGCACATCCGTTCCCAGCACGTCGGCGCGCGAGCCCACGCCTGCCCGGACTGCGGGAAAACTTTTGCCACCTCGTCTGGCCTCAAACAGCACAAGCACATTCACAGCACTGTCAAACCTTTCATATGTAAGTTGTCACGGCCATCACAGAGCTCTGGCTTTCGCTATAATTGCACGTATCCTGCGGGGCCCCCCCGGTACCAGCTGTCCCTCTGTGAGCAGCCGCTGTAATTTCATAGGTCAGAGCACAAGATGAAATTCCGCAGCGGGTTAATTTTTAGGTGGAGGTGGGTTGGTTTTTTTTTTGCATTGCTCCCTGTTTTTTCAGTAAACATTCATGGCAGTTTTTGACTTTCTTGACAAGTTAAAAGCTGAGTCTCTCAGCAGTCCTAGCGATGCCATTTTCTCATATCTTTTCTTCCTCTCGTCTTTTGTACCTTAATAATTTTTGAATGTTCGTGTTGGTGACATAAATAAATAGCTGACACGGCCTGATCGAAAGGTTTTTCGGGGGGCAGGGAGGGGCCTCAAATCCCCTTGCCATCATAAAGGATTTGCAGTAGTCACAGAGACGAGAAGCAGGTGGGTGTTTTTTAAAAGAGAGGTTTTTCCTTCTTTATTTACTGCATGTTTCATCTAGATAATGCTTGGTAGCCAAATAAAGAGCAGATTAACCGTGTCCTTAGTGCTCTCTTCAGCGGAATATTTCCAAAAGGGCATTTTCCCTCGAGAGCCATTCGTCTCCTGACTTGTCATTCCCAGGGTTGTATATTTTGTTAATTGACACAGCACCTATTGGTTTTTGATAACTGTGCAGAAAAGTGGATTGTGTCACAACAAAGCTACAGAAACTTTAGGGGACCGCTTCCTGACACTCCTCAGAAAGCGTCGTTCCAGCGCAGAACGGGATCTGTGTTTGATTCCAGGCTTTGATGTTACGGTGGGGAAGCCACTGAACCCACTTCTGCCTTTTTTTCCCTGTTGGTATAATGGGAACAGTATGCAGGAGTGTCCTGGGAGGCTCATTTCATTAATGTGTTCTGAGATAATCAGGTGGGTGTCAGCGGAGGAAGAAAAAATACTCTTATTGCTCATTTTGATGCAATCTTTCACTTGATGACGGGCACATGAAAGAGATAATTTGAATCTCATAGCATTGCTGCAGTGGGATGAATGATTTCTCCTCATAATCCCCTCACTCTCACCTCATAAGAATTAGGGAGTTGTCAGTCTAAATCAGCGTGTAAAACAACCGGAGACTGATCCTGCCTAGTTCAGATGTGCCAGGTGGAGTCACATGCATGGATATGGAACCCATTAGCCACTTCTCGGGGGAGCCATGAGGCAGGATTCGCTGGGGAGTGTTTCTTTCCTGCTCGGTGGAAGCAAGGAGCACGCGCGTGTGTGTGTGGGTGTTTGTTTACAGTGTTATACCTGGCGTTAAAAAACCCCAAACCCTTAACTTTATAACTGCAGAACAGATCAGCACGAGAGGCCGTTACCCGCAGGGTTACCAAATCACTGCAACTCTGTAAATCCGTAAACTGGAAGCGTAAACGTCAAATGTCCAGTTTTCCCTATTTTAAAATGATCGGCAAGCCTTGACACCCGTAGCACTTTTCTTTAGGGAATTTCCTGCAGCAAACTGGGGAAACCAGATGGACCCATTGGCCTGATTTTATGCGGGCAGAGCTGAAGGACGGAGGAGCCAGACGCTGTGCCAGCGTT
>NW_010239372.1:16204-32276 GCF_000690775.1 Eurypyga helias
GTGGGTGTCGAGAGTCCCGGCCCAGCCTGTAGCTATAGCCTGCTTTTTACCTCTTCAGGAGGGAAGCGGGATTTTGGGGGGAAGCTGGAAGGGGTGGGGGAGGCCGATGAAACTCCGACTGAATTCCCTGCCATTTGCTCTTAATTTCATATCGCTTTTGTTGTTGGTTTCTGTTGATGCTTTAGGTGAGGTCTGTCACAAATCCTACACGCAGTTCTCCAACCTCTGCCGTCACAAGCGGATGCACGCGGACTGTCGCACCCAGATCAAATGCAAGGACTGCGGCCAGATGTTCAGCACTACCTCCTCCCTCAACAAACACCGCCGCTTCTGCGAGGGCAAGAACCATTACAACCCCGCCGGCATCTTCGCCCCCGGCCTACCCCTAACGCCCACTTCCATGATGGACAAATCCAAGCCCTCCCCCAACCTCAATCACGCCAGCCTGGGATTTAATGATTATTTTCCATCCCGCCCGCACCCAGGCGGTCTTCCCTTCTCCCCTGCCCCCCCAGCCTTTCCTGCCCTCACTCCGGGGTTCCCAGGGATTTTCCCGCCCTCTCTATACCCCCGGCCCCCCTTGTTACCACCCACGCAACTGCTGAAAAGCCCCCTCAACCACACTCAAGACGCAAAGCTTCCAAGCCCCCTTGGGAACCCGGCACTTCCTCTGATCTCTGCAGTGAGCAACAGCAACCAGGCCACTTCAGGAGAGGAGAAATGTGAAAGCAGCCTGGAAAACTCCTACCTGGAGAAGCTAAAAGCCAGGAACAGTGACATGTCCGACGGCAGTGACTTTGAGGATGTCAATACAACCACAGGCACAGACCTGGACACCACTACTGGCACCGGTTCAGACCTGGACAGTGACGCAGAGAGCGACAGGGACAAAACAAAAGATAAGAGCAAACAAACTGAGAGCAAGCCAGACTTCGTCGGCAGCTCTGCGTCCGCGAGTTCCGCCAACAACACGAGTGAGATCCCTCTCTTCTATTCTCAGCATTCCTTCTTTCCTCCCCCCGAAGAGCACCTGCTGCCCACCACGGGAGCAGCCAATGACTCCATTAAAGCTATCGCCTCCATCGCCGAGAAGTATTTTGGGCCTGGCTTTATGGGGATGCAGGAGAAAAAGATGGGTTCGCTCCCGTATCATTCCATGTTCCCTTTTCAGTTCCTTCCCAATTTCCCCCATTCGCTCTATCCTTTTACTGAGCGGACCCTCAATCACAACTTGCTGGTCAAGGCAGAACCAAAGTCACCCAGGGACCTCCACAAAGTAGGCAACACCAGCTCGGAGTCGCCCTTTGATCTCACCACAAAGCCAAAAGAGATGAAGCCAATCTTACCGCCACCCAAGGTCCTGCCAGCCCCATCCTCAGGGGAGGAACAGCCACTGGATCTGAGCATTGGCAACCGCATCCGAGCCAGTCAGAACGGAGGAAGAGAGCCAAGGAAAAACCACGTTTATGGGGAGAGGAAGCTAATGGCAAGTGAAGTCTTACCCAAGATTTCCCAGTCTCAGCTGTCTCAGCAGCCATCCCTGCATTACGCTAAGCCATCACCCTTTTTCATGGACCCCATATACAGGTATTAACATACCCTGCCTTAAGCCTTTCCTCTAACGAGCTGGTTCTCTAGCTGCCATCGCTCCTGGAGGCAGATGGGGATGCAGGTTGTGTAGAAAGAGCAGGGACAGCCTCCTGCACTTGTACTTCTCGCTCCTTTGTCACAGCACGTTGAGTTTTCTGAATGGCAAGGGCTGAATAATCGAGCGGAGTACTCGCGATCGATACGCGTAAAGCACACATCCTTATTTTGATAAAGAAGAACCTTGGCCTATTTAAGGACTCTCCCACGAGCCAACACTAAGATGGCACTTCTGGGGAAATTCCAGAGGTTTGATTCGATAAGAATGTGGAGTTCAGATGCCTCCGAGCCCGGGCTCTCATGGCTTGGGAATGAGTCAGGAGCCCTGGGAGCCTGGAAATGCAGCTCTCCCACTGACTTACTTGCTGGCCTTTTGTGAGCCACTTCACCTTTCTTCCTCCCCATCCCCCGGTTTCTTTCTAATTCCTTTTCTGAGAGGTTTTCAGTGCGTAGGACCTGCTGTTGTGGACCCAGCCTTCTGAAACGTTTCTAAGTCTGGAGTAACGAGCACTAACTACTACTGTAGTATCTAGATCGCCCCCAGATGCGTTCCTTGCAGACTTATCTTCCTTAGAAGATAGCAAGGGTTTTCCCGTTTCCCTTGAAGCAGACGGTTATTGAGGAGGGGCTGATGATTTATGCCATGCGGAGGGTAAGCTGAACACGGAGGGCCCACGTAAAGCAGGCTGGATGAAGTTATTCAAATGCCAGTTAAACTTCCAGAAAGAGTGAATTCAGAAGATGTAAAGGAAGGACTTGAGTCTTTTGTTGGTTTAGAGCTTTTTTTAAAACCTGTTTCCAAAGGAAAATTACTTTGAGCTTTACGGTGAGAGGGTACCCTAAGTTGGCGTGTTACCCGCCCAGGCGCTGGCACTACCTCTGTTACCTTCCCGCTGCGGGTGAGGTGAATTTGTCACGCAGCAAATCATGGGATGGTTTGGGTTGGGATGGGCCTTAAAGTCCACCCAGTCCCACCCCCTGCCATGGGCAGGGACACCTTCCACTAGACCAGGTTGCTCCAAGCCTCATCCAGCCTGGCCTTGGACACTTCCAGGGATGGGGCATCCACAGCTTCTCTGGGCAACCTGTCCCAACCTGTCCCAGTGCCTCCCCACCCTCTCCGGGAAGAATTCCTTCCTGATATCCAATCTAAAGCTCCCTGCTTTCAGTTTAAACCCATTACCCCTTGTCCTGTCACTCTCTGCCCTTGGAAAAAGCCCCCTCCCAGCTTTCTTGTAGCCCCTTCAGGCACTGGAAGTGGCTCTAAGGTCTCCCCGGAGCCTCCCTTCTCCAGGCTGAACACCCCCAGCTCTCCCAGCCTGTCCCCATGGCAGAGGGGCTCCAGCCCTCTGATCAAATACCACTGGCTTGTTTTTAGCAAAGTCCAGTGCCAAGAGGTATCCCAAACTTTGATTTAGACATTAACTCCGCTGAGCGGGAGTAACGTGCCGCAGGGCTGCATAGCGAGCCCGGCCGTCATCCAGCCTGCTGGAAAGCTGAGGGCTGTGCTGCAGGAACTGGTGTTCCCTCAGCACTGGGAAGCCTCAGCGTCACCGCAGAGCGGTTATGTCAGCGCCGGGATGGTTCGCTTGAGCGTTCAAAGGACTGCGACCGGCAACGGGCGGCATGGCCCTTGCTGCCACCGGGAAAAGCAGGGAGAACAGCACCTATGTCACTGCCTCGCTGCTCTTGTACGGCTGATCACTGTGGGAAAAAATGATGTCAGTGTCTAGCCAGGCCAAAGAACTGTCAGCTGAGATGAGGATTAGTGAGCCCTCGTTGCTCGCCGCTAAGACAGCGTCTCTGGCTTTGCCAGCGCTCTCAGGCTTGATGCCGTGTTGCTCGCCTCCACGCTTACCATCTGTGATGGCAACGGCTGCGTCACAACCTGGGACACGTAACGCAGTCTGTCCAGGACCTACCGTGGCCATCTCCTCCTGGAAAAACGAGTCGTGATGTAAATAGCCCGGCATTTATTTTTGAAAAAGTACTTCTGGAAAAGAAATAAATTGATGGGATAGGAAGGCAAAAGCTCTGAGTTAGCCAAGGGTCCTGCCACCTCTGGGCATTCTCACGAGGAACGTTAAAACAACGTGGGTTGAAAAAGCTGCTGCCAGTTCAAATAGCGGCCTCGGGAAAACCATGAAGGTCCAGAAGACAGATGGAAGTGAAGGATGGGGGCATCGTTTGTTGCATTCCATGGGATGCATGGAGTTTTAGTAATAGATTAAAATAGAAAGTGGGTGGTGGATTTGCTTGCGAATCAGACTTCTGATGTAATGAGCCAAACAGCAGAGCTTCCAAGTCCCTGCTTAAAAACTATGGAAATATTTTGTTTCTAAACTTCTCTTTATCAGACTCTCTCACATCGTTTGGCTCCATCATTTTTCTCCCAAAGGCCACTTAAATCCTTGACATTTTCTCCTGGTGATATAATTTAATGCAGCCAGACAGCCTGAAATCAGCGCAGTTTTTCGCTCGGCCTCGTTAAGGTGATGTTCTCAGGCACCGGGCTGAAAAGATCAGCTTAATCCTCTGGTGACTGTGGAATTCAGCTCTGACGGGGACATTTCTACGTTTGTCGGGCTCTCGTTACCCAGCACGGGCGATGGTAAAGCTGTGTGAAACACTGTCGCTTCCCAAAGTTTAGTTTGTAGGCAGGTGGGGTTGTCTCTCGGGACGTGGGCTGCCAATCTCCCAAAGACATTCCGGGACCGATCACCCCACGGGGAGCGAAGCTGCACTGGTCGGGCTGGCGCTCGCCGCCGTCAGGGACAAACCTCTTACAGATTTTTGTTTTCCTGAAAACTCATGCCCAGAAAAACACGCACCTTCCATAGTGCAGTAATTCCACCTACGGTTCAGATCCAGCTCTTCTCTTGTCTTCTGCCTAGGAACAATTAAACGCAGATCAAACACGGTTCGCTGACTAGCGCTCTGCACGACTCTTAAACTCTCTGGCACTTTGATCCGCACACCAACCACCTGGAAGGCAGCAAAACAATTTGCTCTCATTTAAGCCGGACTGACGTGGTTACTCTTACTATGGGATTTGTGCTGGTTTAGCTGAGCTGGGCTCTTCCAGGAACTTTAAGATGCAGCTGCCTTTATCAGAGTTACTTTCCTAGTGCTTTTTTACCCCATGGAGGCCATCGCGGTTACTCTTGGTGATCCTGCACTGCCCAAGTAGAATATTTTGTGAAAGCAAAGCCAATCTTCTCAAAACCAGCCTGGCTTTAGGATCGGTTCCGCATAGTGAAGCGTGGAGCCTTGCAACGGGCCGAAGTGTCGGCGGGCGAACTCGCGTTCCCGGGTCACTTCAGGCGTCTCCCACCCGTTCCCAACTGTTCAAATTGTCCCCATCTGCTTGCCAAAGAAACTCGGTTGCAAATTGTATCTCGGCTGCAAGGGAGGAAATAAATATGAAACACCTAATGATTTCGGCACGTTTGGGGCTGCAAAGCCTGGCCCGGTGTTAACTCTTCAGAGAAAGACCAACTCGCTAAGACACGTTTTTCCACGCAGCGCCTGCCTGCTGTGGACTCCCGAGCTTCTGCCACTTAAGCGTTGCTTTCCACTGTAAATATGGGGGGTTTTGTGGCATTCCGCGAGAGCAGAGGCTTACAAACTGCTGCAGCAGAGGCATTAGTTCTCCCATCGAAAGATCAAAATGTTTTCTCAGTCGTCGGTCTGATGGCTAAATAAAATACTGCCCCGAGGAGCGGGCTCTGTTTCCCTGTCGTTTCCAGCGCCTCTTGCGGGGTGGTTTGTGGGTCGTGATGTGTGGTATCCAGTAGAAGGGGGAGAAGGACGTTTGTGTCCGTAGAGAGTGACCTCCTGTACATAACTTGAACACCGCTGCAAGCAGTTTGGCTGCTTTGTGCTGCCTGTAGCCCTGTAAGGTATGTAACCCTCTGTGTTGTTGTCCAGCAGGGTGGAGAAGCGGAAGGTGACAGACCCTGTGGGTGCCCTAAAGGAGAAATACCTGCGACCCTCCCCGCTGCTTTTTCACCCCCAGGTAAAAGCGCTGCCGTTGTGACGCGGTGTTGATGGAGTGCCAAGAGGTTTGAGCTGGAGCTGGTGCAAACAGGTTGCTCGGATCGGACTCTTTCTCATCCAAGGGCCTTACTGGATGCTCCGCTATTTTCCACCAGTTACTTTCAGCTGCTTTTCCTCTCATACCTGGTTGGAGGATGATGGTAGTCCTGCCTTGCTGTTTGTTTTGCACTGACACAAGAACAGGGAATGCGCTCTGGACGGCTGACCTGGTCTGCCAGACTCCCCTTTCACGTGCCAGAGCGCCTATGTCACTTTTCCCAGCTCAGTTGTGGGGAAGGACTATCCAGCATCCAAGCAATAGTATTTTATACCTGCCTGGTGTTCCCTTACCTCACCTAGAAAGCGTGAAAGTGCTGGGCGGGGGATAATCGGGGTCCAGTTCTGCCTCTCCTGAGGGAGAACTTGTATTGTGGCCCTCCCGCACGGTCTGTGTTCTGGGAGCTCACGGATATTTGCTCCCTCCTCATCTCCTTCAGGTCTGAGTCGCTGCAGAGCAGTGGGAAACGCTGCTGGACAGCTTTCTTATTTGACAGGGGACCGGGAGTGCCAGCCCATCAGCCCATGGTGCGGCCACGCCAGGCCTTTACCCCAGGGTATTGGTGAGGCACAGCTAAGCCCAGGGCAGCCGAGGCTACTCACGAGAGTCAGCCCCAGTTTACAAACCCCCTGCCCTTACAACGCTCCGAGGAGCGATCTCTTTGCCCTTCGGATGCCTGGCTCCGTAAGGACGGCGCGGCGGGTTCTCCCGCACGCTGCCCGACGTCCCCTCCGGTGTGACGGTCGCCGGCTGTCCTCCGTCTCTCCTGCTGCGAACACTTGCTGGGGCTGAGCTCTGCGGCCGTTATTGTGCTCTCCTTCACATTCACATGCATTGTTCTCCTCCGATAACGCTTCCCACCTTCGATAAATAACGTGCAGGTTTGTGAAAGCTGGGACCTGGTTGCTTTCACAGCTAAACTTAGTTCCCTCATTGTTTTGCATCAGCCCCAGAGTTTGGTTAATAACTTCCCCTGATTTTTCCTTCATACAGGCTGGATAATGGTGACAGGCTGGCCAGGAACATCCTGTGTTTGTGTGAGTTAGAATAGCGGGGATATCTGCCTGTAAAGAATCTGATAGCAGGGAGGAGCTAGCGTGGCAAAGCAACCCGACGAGACGATGAGAAGCGTACGGACCCTGAGTAGGAGCAAGCTTTGGGTGGAAGGTTATGGACATTGTTCCTGAGATCCTGACCACGTCCTCTTCCCGTGGCAGTGAAAAGATGTGGAAGGTCTGGTTATCTCTAATAGCTTATCACACAGAATAGCCTGAAGTTTACAATCACCCGGGCCTGAAACTTCCTGATAACTGGGATTTCATAAAGCGGGTTGCTGTGTCCCGTTCTAGATCCCTTCATCCCGAGAGCCGCTGTTCCCGTGCTGCGTCATCAGTCGGGTATTTCAAATACGGTGAACGAAGACGGGTCCTTTGTTCAAGAGTGTGTGTGATACCACCAGATCCCCGTCCGATATTCTCCTATTAGATAATTTAGATTTCTTTTCTTAAGAAACTTCATTTCAGGGGCTTCTGCCTTCTTCCTTAGGACCAATGCCCACATAGCAGCTCCATCCGGGACGCGCTGCGTGTGTTTCACTCGAAGCCCGTCTACTCTCAGCCTTTTCTTCTCGCACAACTCCCCCGCTCCCCAAGAGGGGTGGTGTGTGGTTATGCCGAAAGATGCGCTAAAGACGGAGCGTCCAGAAGGCGCTTTCTCTCTCAAAATGAATTTCAGGCCACTTTTATTTCTTAGCCAGCCCTTGACAGTTGTTGCTCTGCTCTGATGGGAGTTCTCTGTACATTGTCTATTTTAAATGAAACTCTGGACAACATAAATAAATGGTGTAACTTTTTGATAACTTAATGGAAAACCTTTTCTCACCTGTTAAGTTTCTTTTCTTCTCCCCTTCTTTTTTATTATAACCAGGCAGTTGTTCCCTAAATAGCAAAGTGCCTTTACCACTGGAGAGGCTGTGGCCGGTGTTTAGAATTTTAAAATGAGCCTACGGCTATCAAGCCAGCAAACATCTCTGACTAAGTGCCTAAAGAACAGGGCACAACAAAAGATATCTCCAGGTACTCCGGCAAAGGGCTGAGTGGCACAGCTCTGAAAGATCCGGATAGCATTTTAACATGATGGTTTTGTTACATGACTGGCAGCTGGGGCAGAGCTTTTGCTGTAAATGATCAAGTAACCTTTTCAAGTGGCTGGCGCTAAGTATTACTTACTATTTATCATGGGCTGGGAGCCTCCAACTAAGGGGCCGTGGATCTATTATCGGGAAATGGGTTTTACTACTCCTCTTTTTTACAGCTTATGAATGGTTGTCAGCCCTCCACAATGTATTCTTTGGTGATTAAGACAACTTTTTTTTTATAGTTGTACATTTTAAACAATATCTTGGCTCTCTTCCCCCTCCCTGAGCCCAGTTTAATAAAGTGTAAACGTGCAAAAGGTCAGCCCTTCCTGTACAATAGAGCATCTAGTTTTGATATATGGCTTCCTACTGCCTTCCGCTCGCTCGCCGTCCCCCCGGCTCTCGGGCTGAGTCTCCGTTCGGGCGCCCGCTCCCCCCAGCGCTCCCTTCTTTCCCGGTGATGTCATCTGCAGTGAGGAGGCAGCTTTATTGCTGCCTTGTTTGTTTTATCCGTGTTTTCTGCCTGCTATCTGGAAAGTGCTCTCGAGAGTGCATAAAACTGACCGTTGGGGATGTCAGCATATCCTCCGAGATGCATTTGGATTTCCCCGTTCGCTCCAATGAAAGTAGAAGTGGGGTTTTTAGGGAGGATTTTTACGCGTATTCCTATTTTTGCACCCAAGACGACTTATTTTCTTTCCTTTCCTGCTCTCTCCTTCTCCTATACCTCCAGGTTTTTCCCTTTCTCCCTCTTTCTGGCGTGGTATTTAATCCAGTGTTTATATGAGAACGTGGCTGTTGCCGAGTCATGCGAACTAAAGCTGATAAAGGCCCCCAGAGGCGTCCTATTTGGCGTCACTTCTCCAGGCCTGTTTGCCTGCCACTGCCACCCGGATGGGCTTGCAGTGTGGAGGTTGTGGTCCTCCTAACCGTAACTCACCCAGCCACCGCTCACATCCAGTATTTTGGCTGGAATTCCCTTTCACCCCAGGAAGCTCAGCCGTCTCCCACCCATCCTTCCATCCCCTTTACTGCCTTCCGAACCTTCCCTGCGGATAATTAAAACGTTGGCCTCTTCGCTAGGCCAACTCTCTCTGGACCCAGTCTGTCCTGAGTCCTTAACTCCTCCTCTTCCCCACTGCTCCCTCTTCACCCCTCCAGCCTCAGCCTCTCCTCTGTCCCAGCTCGCCGATCAGCTGTCATGCACTCCCCGTGCTCCCTCCCGCTCCGCTTTGGCCAGGATTCTTCTGCCTCCTGCCCAAAACGTCTCTGCCCGCGCTGCCCCGGGGTTGCCTGCCTGCCCGCGCTCGCCGCTGCTGGCCCCCCGAGCCCCTGCGAGGGTAAATCAGACCTCCTTGCTTTCTGAGACTTGGTTCTGAGTTTGAGAGGAGGGTTTGGGGGCTGAGTTCTGCCTCCAGCAGTTGACCCTGGTGTCCAATCCCAGTGTCATCCCTGGAAAAAGGGAAGCCAAGCGTATTCCGAGGTAGTTTTTAATCTGAGATGCTGGAAGCAAGCACATGCGCAGTGCAGAAGGTAGACAAGTGCCTAATTTCTGAGATCTAATGCTTACTGCGTGGCTTTGCTGGTTGTATTTTGGATGTCTCTGAGCCCAATCCACTATTTCCCTATGTCCCAGCTGGATTCAGTGGCTCCATTTCACGCTGCGCACCTGGCTTCTGGGAGCAGGAGCAGACAGCAACAGGCTTCCACCGACAAACTCGTGCTAAAAGACACGTTTGATGCATCAGATGTTGTTCTTCCTGTGACACAGGGTCCTGCCTTGTCCTTGCAGATGTCAGCCATAGAAACCATGACGGAGAAACTGGAGAGTTTTGCAGCCATGAAGGCGGACACTGGCACTTCCCTGCAGCCCCTTCCCCACCACCCGTTCAACTTCCGATCTCCACCGCCCACGCTCTCCGATCCCATCCTGCGCAAGGGCAAGGAGCGTTACACCTGCAGGTAAAGGCCCGGGCACCCCGCGGAAGCGAGACCTTGCCTCGGATGGGGGGGCAGCCCTGGGAGGGGGCGGCCCCGGCTGCGTCAGATGCAACACAGCAGCTTCACACGGACATCTTCCCTGTCTCGGCGGGGGTGGGAGTGAAAACAAGAAGGAGCAGATTTAGTGTTCTGATGACTAATTCGCACTGAAATAGCTTGTTTTGTCTGGTAGAAATCAGCATCTTCTATTTTCTTTGTAATTCTCAATGACCTTGAGAGCAGATCTGGAGATTTTCAAGCAAACACAACTTTCCCAAGCCAAGTCTCTTGTGTGTGGTAGCAAATGCCACGGTTTCCAGTGTGAGTGCGATCTCAGCCATATCCAATCTCAGCTGTGCGAAACAATGGAGCTTAAAAATGGCTTAAATACGGTAAAAAACGTAGTTGAGTATTTAGAAACGCGGGGTCTCTACCTGCAGGACGGACTAAACTTGTATTTAGATACACACGAGGCAGCATTTGGATTTCCACTGTGGATGAGCACTCACAGTAACTGTTCACCTTCAGGACAGCCAAAGGTGCTGAATGTCTGAAATTAAGGAAGTCTCCTCCTAACCTTCGTTCTGCGACAGTAAGGTTTCACAGGCACAGAATAACCCTTCATCCTTAACATTTTGTTTCCCAATTAATATTTTTATTTATTTCACCCTTCCTTTGGAGCTCACTGTGCATCAGATTTACTGTGGAGCAGAGTTCCTTCTCTCATTTCATTTCCTACTGCCATGTTCCCTTAATGTCAGCAGACTGTCAGGCTCACAGCAGGACATCCCGAGAGCAGTAACACAGGGCTGCAGCGTTCTCCAGGAGAACATTCTGTGAATTCCGAGGAGGAAGATGGAGTAGATTCTGTATGATAAGCAGCTGAACAGGGTGGAAAGGAGATCAAGTGAGGGACAACACGGATAGGCAGTGAATACACGCTCTTTATCCTGATGCAGGACGGAGGTAGCATGGACTGCACTCACTGAGGGCAGGTTCAAGCGAGCAGGAGGTTCTTTTACGTGACACACCGTTCACCAGAGGAACTCCTTGCTGTAGGAGGTGGTGGATGTCCAAAGCTTACAGGCATTCAGAAAGCTTTTAGGAAAATGGATGGAAGAAACTCAGCAAAAGGGTATCCAACACAACTATTCAACCTTAGGCTCGGGAGGGTCCTCAGCTTCGGATGGGTCACTGCATCCTTACAGTGCTCCTAGGTACTCGCCCAGGCCTCCAGGATAAGGGTCAGCCAGCACTGGGGTCTGAACTGGGTGTTCTGATGGGGTTTTCTCTTTTGCCTGCCCTTCCCAACGACAAATGGACTGTCGTTCTGCCCCTGATGGAGATGGGTTACACCAGTGTCCCCCCACAGTTGTCCCGGGGTGGGCGTCACTCCGTTAGCTTTTACCTCCACGTCTGCCTCCCTCAGCACGTGGGTGCTTAGAGGGGTTCTCTGCTTTGGGAGCGGTAGGAAGACGAGCAAGGTCGATGGTAGCCGGCGGTCGCAGCGTCTGTACTCGTGAACTGATGGTTCCTTTGGCTTTCACTGTCTAGGTACTGTGGTAAGATCTTCCCACGCTCGGCAAACCTGACGAGGCATCTGCGGACACACACTGGAGAGCAGCCTTACAGGTGATGTTGTCCCCCAGATAAATCCCCTTTCCCAACACACACTCCTCCTTCACCCTCTGTGTTATTTTTTCTCCCTTCTGTAAAGCTGTGCCAACACCACACCGCAGTCCTGTAGCATTACATAGAATGATTCATGGGATTGTATATTATGTGTACCAGCCAAAAATAATCAGCCCTGGCAGCTTGAAGATAGACACTGGACTTATATTTAGATGTATGCTGGCAAATGAGAGCTCTGATTCGCGGTGTTGTTTAACACTCACGTTAACCATTCATCTCGAGGACGGCTGAAGGTGCTGAATGTCTCTGAAAATCGGGCTGTTTTGAAGGGCTTGCCAGTAAGTTGACTACAGGGTCTAGCTGGATCTTTGTTTTTCTTTTCCTAATGCGTATCGGAGGTGCTTGGAGTAGTGGGATCAAGAAACAAAAGGAAAGAAAAACCCTGTGGTCTATCTGCTTTAAAATCTAAGCTGGGGAGTGCCCTGGCTTCAAGCACAAAGCTTAAAAAGAGCGATCCGCAGGGGGAAGCTCCCACACTGTTCCACAGGCTCAGCCGGGTGCCGAAGGTAGAAGGCTGAACTACTGTTTCTGCCAGATGTGGGCAAGGAGATCCCATTTTTGTAGTGAGTTTGCCTTGTGTCCCTGCGCAAGGGCACCTTGTGACCCGCCCGTCTCGTCCCCCCGACAACACCCTGCACGCAGGCGGCCGTCCCAGCCCCGGCATTCGCGGGAGATGGCTCTCCTAGAGGGACTCCTGCCTAAGTGAGGGGTTGGAATCTGAAAAACCCTCACCAGAACGTTTACGTGAGTGTGTGTGTACAAGGAATGAAGACTGAGTGGGAATTGCTTATAGAAGCATGGAATGGTTTGGGTGGGAAGGGACCTCAAAGTCCCCCCAGTCCCACCCCCTGCCATGGGCAGGGACACCTTCCACTAGCCCAGTTTGCTCCAAGCCTCATCCAGCCTGGCCTTGGACACTCCCAGGGATGGGGCATCCACAGCTTCTCTGGGCAACCTGTCCCAGTGCTCCCCACCCTCTGTGGGAAGAATTTCTTCCTGATATCTAACCTAAACCTCCCCACTTTCAATTTAAACCTGTTACCCCTTGTCCTGTCACTCCCTGCCCTTGGGAGAAGTCCCACCCCAGCTTTCTTGTAGCACCCCCAGGCACTGGAAGGTGCTATAAGGTCTCCCCAGAGCCTTCCCTTCTCCAGGCTGAACACCCCCAACTCTCCCAGCCTGTCCCCATGGCAGAGGGGCTCCAGCCTCTGCTCAGCTGTCCCCTGTATTTTCTCCCAGTGTTTTACAGTCAGTTCCAAAACACTTTGGCAAAAGAACACACGCTCGGGTTGTTGGAACCTACGAGCAAAGCTGAGTGGCTGACGCCTGGGGAGCCCGCTGAACGTCCAGCCTTGTGTTCTCCGTAACGTCCGTGTTTTGCGCATTGTCAGACATAACGGCAATTCAAACGGTTTCATTTTCGGTAGCTAGTATTATGGGGTTTCCATGCACAGTCATACGTTCACAGCAAAGCTCGTGTAATAGGTGTCATATAAAGAGAAACGCAGACGAAGTTCTGAGCGGCAAAAGGCCCTGTGGTCACAACTGTCACATTTTTATGCTTCGTTTCGCTTCCAAAGCTGCTGTCTCCCACACTGCAATCCCAATTCGGAGTCAACGGGTTTTTTCCATACAGAGCCGTACAGAATTCCAAGTGCAGGCATTAGGAAAATTAAAAATTTAAGCCCCCAGCCCTACAGAGCAGACGTGTTTTGGAACCATTCCCCGTTCTGATTTTTTTAGTTGGCGTTATGTGATGTGCCTTGAATGAACCGTGTGTGTTCAGGGTACGCCCCTCTCCGACTAAAGTGCTTGCCTCCGATTATCCAGAGGTTGTCAGTTCGGTTTTCTTCCAAAAAAGGAGACTTGCAACTCCACAAAGGTTAGAAAAATAAAGATTTATTTGATCTGGTCTTCTCCCAGAAAATGGCCTGAGTGGGTTTTGTTGTGCTAGAGGTTTGGCTTCTGGACGATGCTGCATTCTAACAGCACTCCTGAGAGTTAGTGCGGCCTTCAGAGAAGAGCTTAATTATCACTGATTTCCCTGTGAGATTTCCAACTTTTGCAGCAATAACTGTTTTGAAAGCTTGTTTGTTAAGGGTCGACTTTATGCAGGTAAAAGGGGGTGGCTGACTTGGTGGTGTTTTACCCTCTGCCTTACCACTTCTGATCGTTCACGTGTTTTTTCTGTTGGCTGTGTCAGTGTTAAATATTCATCCAAATGTGAATTAAAACATTCTTAAAGCTAACGTAAACGGGCCAAATGTCCACGTGTAGGTCAGGAAACAGGCAGGCCAGAAAACAAGGTGCTTTGCTTTTGATTCCTGGTGGTCACTGGTAGGTGATGTGTTTGTTACCAAGTCACCTAAACTTCCTGGGGGTCTACTTAATTATGGATTAAGTAAGAATTAAGAGCACATGAGCAATAAAGAGGGAAATCAAATTCTTTCTGTGAAGGGAAAGTGCTACATGTGTTTGTGAAGAGTAAGAAATTCCTGGTAGTTAACTTTACTTCCTAAAAAATCAGCCGGTTTGAAAGGACTTGTTTGTTGTTCTGAGCTTACCAAGCAAAACCCAGGAGAGGCGGTTGGTAGCGAGGCTCCTTATGCTCTGAGCAGTGAACGTGAGGGTGTGGTTGTAGCCGAGGCTTTGCTTCTTACTTTTGTTTTCATTCTCTGGAATCACAGAACCATGTAAACTACACAAAACCTGGACTGGGAACAACCAAAAGCTGTTTGCTTCAGCCAAGACTCGATTTTCTTTCGAACGTCCATTCCCTCCAGGATGCCACCTAATTGATTCTTGAATTACACCCAGCCCGGCAGCACTCCCTGGAAGGCTGTGATCCCTCCCGTAAAGATGTGCTTCCTAACGCCTGTTTTGAAGCTCTTTTGCTTTAATTTCCTTTTAGCCCCCCTCCGCGTCCTCTTATCTTCATTAAGCCGAGACCGACAGCTAAAGCCGACGTCCGCCGCGTCGTTTGAGATTGCGCATAGTTCAGTAAAACCCTCTTCTTTCTCGTTTCCTTGCTTATCGAATGCAGCCTAAATTCATCCCTGGTACAAATGCGCTTGAGATGGAGGGGTTACTCTGGGGAAGAGTGGGTGTCCCTGTGGTTTATGCTTCCTAAGCTCAGTTCTGTCTTTACAGCTCACACTGATGGTCGTGTAAGTGTAACACGTTTCCACGTGCTGTCGAACCTTTCCCAGGCGTGTGCTCCAATGCCTCCCTGTCACAGCCGAAGGGTTTCCAAGCTGCTGTAGTCAGACGGGGATCCGCTGGGCTTTGCTGGTTTGTCCCCCTCCAGCCGTGTGATGCCAGGTATCCGGGTTCCCTCAAGCTCTGGGAATCGCCTGCTGTTCCTCGGAGCTCCCGAGTCCCAGCTTTGGCCCGTTCCTAACCATCACTGTATTTTTTTAGCCCATTGGTGTGTTACTTTAAACTGGTAAGGAAGAAACTTTACCGGCATTGTGTCAGTGTGTTTACAGAGCAAACACTGCTGCTTTGGAGTTTTCTCCCTCTCCTGCCTCTGCGTTCACCTCTTCCCTGAATTTAAGCCGGCTCCTCTGTCTGGGTCATTGATTTAGATTAAAACCAGCAGAGATCCAAGTCCCGACCCCTCTGGGACCACAAATAATGCAGCACGTCTCCCGCATCCCTTTGCTTTCAGACATCAGCTATTGCTCCTTCCCAATGGCCCTCTGTTTTCCATTTTTTTAACAAGCTCTTTATCCTTTCTCCGTCCCCTAACCTGGATCCACATAGCTCATAGTTAGAGCGAGGACCTGTCAAAGGGAACTTTTCAAAGGCTTCCTGAACATCTAAATAAATGGACGGGCGGGAGGCCGGGTCGCTCTTGCCTTACGCACGCCAGCGCTCCCTTTGAAGTCGCTGGAACCGCTCGCCTGAGTGATGCAGGTGAGAGCCGGGGCGGCTGTGGGCACGGCAGCGCTCGGCACCCCCGCTGCCCCGTCGTGCCGGGCGCGGGGAGTTTGAGGTAAAGGGATGGAGCTGGGAGCAAAAACCTTTGGGAACTGGTGGAGGCGAGGAGGGGGCTGCTGGTGCGGTGTTAGGAGGGCAGGACTGCTCATGGGAATCCTGGAGAATAACAGGGAAGTTGGGGTATTGGCTTTTCTGGACATCCTGGTTTTCTGAAGTGGTGAACAGTAGGAGCTGCTGGAAGCAGATTGGCTGGGTGGTAGCAGAGAGCGGGAGAACAGGAGCTGGGAATCTGCGCGTGTGACTCTCCCCATATCAACTGGGGTTGTCCCGGCCGATGGCCAAACGTCGTCTCCTTGGCTTTAGTTGTTCCACTGGTGTTTTTTGAAAAAATGAAAGAGAAAGCCTTCTGAAGTGTGAGAAAACTGTGGTTTGAAAAGAGATTTTTGCTTTCTTCTGAGGTTAATCGTAACAGAGGTTCGTTATTTGGCTCGCCTTTGTTCTTTCTGGTGATTTAACAGTAGGAAATTCGGAGGTGGACATGGGATCCCTAAACATTCAGCGAGAGAGAGTGTTTCATA
>NW_010239372.1:32297-32607 GCF_000690775.1 Eurypyga helias
TATTTCCAAAAATAATATCCATTTATTTTCAGAGACCAAGTAAAACTCACAGCTGTAGCACATCTGGAAATGGCGTGGGGGGATTTTCCTGTGTATTTTGTTTCGCTCTGGCACCTCCTTCCTGCACGTGAAACTGTTGTGCTTGTAGGACAGAGCACCGCGTCCTTAGCGTCAAGGGGAATGCAGTTCCGTGCGGGATGGCACGGGCAGGAGGTCTGTGCCCTCCTCGCGGCGCGGGCCGTCGGCACTCCTATGGCGCGCAGGAGCGCGCCGTGTCCTCGCGCCGCGTCGAAGGGCGGCTCAGCGCGCG
>NW_010239372.1:32698-40025 GCF_000690775.1 Eurypyga helias
TGAGGGAAGCAGCTTTGTGGAGGTACAAATGATGTATTTAAAGGGAGATCTGATGAGGGATTCAGGCGGATTCCAAGAGGAATTGGATTTTTCGATAGCTGTAGTGCTGAAAGCCTTCACTGTGGCTCAAAGCTGCCCTCTTCAGTACGTGGGCTGCCTCCTCCTCCCGTGCCGGGAGAGAAGAGGGCTGCCTTCTCCAAGCACCACGGTTTAGCCAAGCCTTGTTTTTATTTGGAGGGAATCTGAATCCAGAGGGGGTGGGGGGGCAACTTTGAACAAGCTTCCAGCACATCTACCCCGGGTCCTGCAGAGGTTTGTTTCGACGAGGGAACATTTCTTCACTCAGCAGTTTCCCTAAACATTCTGGCTTCCTCCTTACATTCCACGTTTTTTCATTTTAAACCAGACATTCGCTGCAAAGGAGTAAATCTTACCCTGTTTGGAAAGCACAGTGTATTTTTTGGGTGCTGTTGCACTGGTCTCGTAACCATAATTACCTGGCGAGGCGTCCCGCACTGCCTACATCACAAATACATCTGGAGTTCTCCCTGTGTCCAGATAACTGTGTCACGTCGGGATGTGATAGCCAGTAGCTGTTTTATACGTTCAACCTCCCTTCTTTCTTCTCCTTCTGTCGTCTTCTTCCTCCCTCCACAGCCATATTTCACCCACTTCCCCTACAAAATGAGAAGGGTGGGAGAAATAAATTCACTGTTCTTATTCTTACGTTCCTGTGTGGAAAAGTCATTATTTTGTTTCAAATTCTTATTTGTTTGGGCGACTCACTTCTTAATTAATCCTAATCCTTCCTTTGTGCTCCTTGAGTAACAATAATATCAGATTTGTCTGGAATGATTAATGCCTTGTGCTTCCCAGGTCCTCAGCTGAGTAAAGATTTATAGACCGACATTTTCTGGTTTTCTGATAGTCAGATTTTTCTTTTTTTGCCTTTCCCCTCACGTTGCACTCTTTGGCATTTGCTTCTATTTTTCAGGTGTAAATACTGTGACAGGTCATTCAGCATTTCCTCCAACCTCCAGCGGCACGTCCGAAACATCCATAACAAGGAGAAGCCATTCAAATGTCACCTGTGTAACCGGTGCTTTGGGCAACAGACCAACTTGGACCGACACCTTAAGAAACACGAACACGAGAATGTTCCAGGTAGGAACGGGCATGGCTGTGTGTGCGTCTGCGGGGGCAGGGAGGGAGAAGGGCCTGGTCTCTCTGCTTGGGGAATATCTGATGTTTCTCCTGTTCTCTTTTCCTTGTTCTCTCCTCAGTGAGCCAGCACTCTGGAGTCATCACAAACCACCTTGGGACCAGTGCCTCTTCCCCAAACTCTGAGTCGGACAACCATGCACTTTTAGATGAAAAAGAGGATTCCTATTTCTCTGAAATCAGAAATTTTATTGCAAATAGTGAGATGAATCAAGCATCCACTTTAGCAGATAAAAGGTAGACAAGCAAGTACAGTTATCCGGTGACGTGCATTGTTAATGTGGTTGAAAGTCCAGTCGGTCTCTGTCCTGCAGCACTTGGTGTAAAACACTCAAAAGAGAGAAATGTAGCAGTTTGGAAGGAAAAAGGCATTCAGCTCCAAGCCCAGTGTTGGGTCTTTTCAGAGCGTGACTTAAGCTAGGAGAGCCACTAACGTTTGGAGACGTGGCTGGAACCGGTGGGAGCAGCTGGTGGAGCACGTTTCGGGAGCCGTTGCGCTGAGGGAAGGCCGTCGGGCTGACTCCTGCCCTTGGCTCCGGCCAGTAGTTGTGAGAAAACACAACTTCTAGATAAAAATGTGACCGTTGAACCGTTACCATCTGTCGTGGAACCAGCGGCCTGGTCCATGGCCGGTCAGAGTACCGGTCAGGGAAACCCCAGGCGCTTGCTTTTCTAGTACACGAGTTGGGTTCAAACCTATCCGTATCCATATTTTGACTGAGAGGTATTTCACCTGCTGCCATCCCGTTTTCACAAATAGCAGTTTAATGCCAATGCGAAGGTTTCAACCCAAAATGTAAATCCACATGAGGATGTGACCCATGTAAAGAACGGGACGAAGCGTGGAACACGCTGATGTAAAACTTGCGGGGACGGCGTTGGGGGTTCCAGGTGCGCGGGGCTGGTGGTCCCACTCCCGTTCTCCTAAGGTGCTGCAAAACCGCTGATTTTGTGTGGAGTCGGCTGGGCCCGCGCGGGCACGGAGAGCAAAAGCAGCGCGAGAGGGAATTTATTTAATGCCATGAGGAAGCTGCCTCCTGCCTGCTCGAAGGGAGGTCGTTAGAATACAGTAGCACGGAGGAGGGGGAGGAAAGCCACTTGTCCCACAGATGGTCTATTTTAAGGGGTGGAAAAACAACCCTTTCCATCCAAACTAGGCAAAATTCTAGTTTGGAAAGCACTGGGGTTGGCAGGGACTTGACATGCTTATTAGCCCTTAAGACTCTGTGAAGGCTGATTTTTAAATGCCTGAAAGCTGTTGGTTTTCCTGTTCCTTGCGGTTCAAGACAGGTGTATGTACATGAATAAGTCTCCGTATTCACACATGCGTATAAAATTTTCAGTCTTGCATTACAGTCAAAACTCATGACTTACGCATTTGGCATCTTTTCTTTTTTTTTTTGCTTCTCACCCCCCTGTCCCTTGACCAAACATTTCAGGCCAGAAATCCAGGACATTGATGGCAATTCCCAGTGTCATGGATTAGCTAATGAGAAAACAGAAGATGTGGATGATGAAGACGAAGAACTGGAAGAGGAAGATGATGACAGCCTGACGGGGAAGTCACAGGACGAAACGGTATCGCCCGCCGCAGAGCCCCGAGGAGCATTTGAGGATGAAGAAGATGAAGAGCCCGCATCTCTCACCATGAGCTTTGACCACACCCGAAGGTGAGCTGGGCCATTCCCTTTGGGAAGACAAACGGGGCTCAGGCTTCTGACCCCGTGTCAGCGGTAGCCTGTGAGTGCTGTCGTGTTGTTTTTCAAGCCATGTACCATACCTCCGGTTTGATTTAAGCATTCACTTGGAGATTCCATTTTCACCATGGCGGGGGACGCGAAACAAGTGGACTGCAAGGAGAACCTGTGATAAGGGGCATATCCAAGACTTGAGAAGTTGGTAGCAGAACAGTTAGTCCAGCACAGCAGACAGCATCCTCAGGGTACTGCAGGCCAGTGGATAACGTTTTGCTCTCTAAAACACCGCTCAGGGCAAAGGCAGAGGCATACGTATGCAATCGTTTTGTGCTGCCGTAGCAAAATGTCAGTGACTTCAAGTGCTTGACCTCTGGGCTAAAGTGAAGCTTTTGGTCCCCAAGGTCAGCCCGTGTCTAGATACCTTTAAAACTGAAGTTCGTTACACGTAGCATAGGCAAAGTAGTATCCTGCTGGATTCCGGTGCATCGCTATTTTCATTGCAACCCAAAGAAAATGCAGTGTCTGTTCTTCAGACAGGAATCTAGTCTCAGACATTCCAAGGAGCGGACAGCAATTGGGTATCTCCACCCAGAAGAGCAGAGTGAAGCGTAGCCAGGCTGAATCGCAGCTACCTGTCGCGCTAACGCTTGTTTGTGCGTAGTCACGCTCTCCACTTTTTCTTTGCTCCTCGCATTTTGTGTCGTTGTCGTGTTTGTCCGTCTGTCGGTTCACGCATGTGGCTTGTGAGACCTCCGTGGTATGTGCATGCAGGCACTAGGTCGGCAACACTCACGTTGGCTAGATGTGAACGGTGAGACGAGCTAACAACAGGTCAACCCCTTCCCCTGGTCATTGGTACAGGTGTATTGAGGAGGACGAAGCCGGCTTGTTAGATTTGGAGCAGATGCCGAATTTTGGGAAGGGGCTGGATCTTCGCAAAGCAGCCGAGGAAGCATTTGAAGTTAAAGATGTGTTTAATTCCACCTTAGACTCTGAGACAATAAAACAGACTCTGTACAGGCAGGCTAAAAACCAGGTAGGTATATGACAGAACGTTTTATCTAGCTCACCGCCGGCACCTACGACAGGATTAGCAAGCAGCTGGCCCGCTGTGGCTAAGGTTCATTTTTCCCTGCCCTTGAGAGGAATTCTGACTGCAATGCCTGAATCATGTTGTTGCAACTGTACTGAAAGGGAGGAGAAAGGCAGCGGGCAGCAGTTCCAGGTCACCAGAGCAGTTTATTGTTTCGCTTGTGCCGTGGGGACACGCTTGTAGGAGAGAGGCATCTGTCTGTTTTTATCTGTCTGTATGAATGTTTCTGTAACTCTTATTTATGCTTTGGGGAGGGTCTTCACTTGGTACCTACTGAGAAGTAGGAGGAGAGACAGTGGAGCATCCTTGGTGTCAATGATAAAAGGTGTAACAAACAGCATTTCCCGGAGGATTTCCTCATTTATCTCCCTGGTTTCTAAAAGGAAACCATAACATGGAAATCTGTCCCAGGAGCGAGAGCACTTCAGCCCCGGGAAACCTGGAAACGACATCTCGGCACCTATTGGAGTTTTGTGTAAAACCTGGAGGTGTGGGGCGGATCCGTTTGTGTTAGGAAGGTCATGTCTCGGTCCCTACAAAAGCATTGTTGCCAAAGAGCTGTTCAGTGAGGTGACATCACCGACTGACCGTCACTGGACCGGAGAGAGCATGCTCAGCCCTTCTTGGGGGGGGAGTTCAGCTGTTGCCATTCCCTTTCTAACCCTCGAGCGACAGGATTTGCCATGAAATCTGTTTTAAATGCCCAGCAAAGCCGTAGCTTAGTGCAGCTGCTAAGCAGAACGTGATTTTTGATTTATCATCACCCAAAACTGGTGAAATTCTCACCCTCCTTCATGGTAGGTGCTAATGCTGAGGCTGGGGAAGGTCTGAAGACAGGGCACAGCTTCTTTCCGGGTGAAACTAATGTAAACACGAGCCGCCTGCCTGACCCTTCGCGTGCCCTGTTACTAATATGCCAAGTGCACTGACCAGTCAGGAACAGCTTGCTCTTCCAAAATGTGCCCTGATGCTGGGAGGTCCAGCCTGTGCTTGGAATGGGGGCAGGTGGTATTTTTGGGTGTGAAATCAGTTTTATAGTGTACGAGATGCAGGACTGGTTACACTCACATCGCGATAAGCAACTGAAGCAGTTTGATCTCTGGGTGGTGCAGGAGGTGCGGTGGTGAACCCACCTCCGTGTGAGCAGCACCGCCCTCCTCCGCGGCTGCCCTTCTTTTGAGCGCTTTTAGAAGCGTGCGTGTCCGCAAAGCTGTAGCTCTTCCAGCACACTCCTTCCAGACCTGAATGCATCGAAAGGCTGGGAGAGCTGGCGGTGTTCAGCTTGGAGAAGGGAAGGCTCCGAGGAGACCTTAGAGCACCTTCCAGTGCCTGAAGGGGCTACAAGGAAGCTGGGGGGGACTTTTTACAAGGGTAGGGAGTGACAGGACAAAGGGTAGTGGGTTTAAACAGAAAGAGGGAGATTGAGATGGGACAGCCGGAAGAAATTCTTCCCAGAGAGGGTGGGGAGCACTGGGACGGGTTCCCAGAGAAGCTGTGGATGCCCCATCCCTGGCAGTGTCCAAGGCCAGGCTGGATGAGGCTTGGAGCAACCTGGGCTCGTGGAAGGTGTCCCTGCCCATGGCAGGGGGTGGCACTGAGTGGGCTTTAAGGTCCCTTCCCACCCAAACCAGTCTGTGTTGCCCTGCAAAGGACTGTGTGTGGGTGGGTGCAAGAGGGGGCTGCATGGCCACAGTTCCATTGCAGAGCAGGAGCAGATGTTACACCAGCTAATGTGGACCAGGGAGAGGGGGGAGCACATTCTGTTTCATATCAGGGGTGGCAATTACACTGGCTTTCGTCCCCAGCATGTGAGGTTCATCATTTTCCTCAGTCTCCACATCACTTACAGGCTGGGGAAGGACACAAAGGTGTGTAGGACAAGCAGTCTTGGAAGAGGGAGGGGGTCTAAGTTACAAAGCAGCAAGCAGAGTGTTGTAAACGGGAGTCTCAATGCATTTTTCCCCAGCAGACGCTTTTAACCCTTTCACTGCAGCAGGAAATCCCCCCAGCAGGAACATCGCAACGCCCCGGTAACGCCGGTGAGCGCTTCGTGCCCGAATACCTGTGTGCAGGTCTGTACGGGCACCGGGGGGCTGATGCCCAGCAGTGAGTCCCCATGAGTAGCCCGCAGCCACAGCTGCCTGTGGGGCCACGGCTGGCGTGGGCATTGCTGTGCCGTCTCCGGGGCATGTCCCCAGGCCCTAGCCTCACACAGCCACTTGCTCGTACATAGGTGTACTTTCTTAAGACCAAAACAAGCCAAGAATCAAGTGTGTGGGGGTGTGACCAAGTGTAGAGGTGGCACAGGATGGATTTGGTGCTCTAAAAGCCAATGGGAGGCTCCTGGCTAACCCCACGGCAGCCTATAAACTCACACTGGAGTAGTTGGAGGGATGGGTGTCATCCCAGTGTGAGGATGTAGGTGCAGACATGCTGGCCATGTCCTTAGCCCAGGCCAAAGGCTTGGGTTAGACGGTGTGTCACACGGTGTGTCGCTGCCTGTCCTGCGTGTGCATTCACACGTGTCCTCTCCGTTGCTCTCTTCCCTCCAGGCTTATGCAATGATGCTGTCCCTGTCTGAGAACGCTCCCCTCCACGCGTCCTCCCAGAACTCTCTGGGTGCTTGGTTGGACATGGCAGGAGCAGCTTCAGAGTCGGGGACCTTTAACCCCATCAACCACCTCTGAGAGGTCACCAAGGCACTGGCCAGAGTCCACGCGAGGAGGCGGTGGTGCTGCCGTTATCCTAGCAACAAATCCTAGCAAGCAGAAGATGGATGAGAGGGCCTCAGGGAGTCGTCTGGACTTTTGGCTGAGAAGGAAACCTGTCGCGTCCGACCTACGAGTCCTGCATTTTTATCTATCCGGAGTTTGCATTTCTGATTTATCCGAACGAACCTCTCCAAAACTGGATAACCCCGAGGCAGCCCTGGGATTTCACAGTCTATAGGAATAGCGCGAGCAAGACACGAATTGCAACGGTGCAATCAAATATTGGCCCCTCTAACAGTACAAAACGGTGTCGCTGAGCCAGGAAAGCCCACGCAGGAACGGAAGCTTGGAACCAGCCGGCAGCGCTTCCTTCCGCTGCAGCCGAATAGTGAAGTAGTAAGGAAAGAGCCAGGTGTGACCTGCCCCTGGAGCGGTTCTGACACGGTCGCTGGACTAGACCAGGGAAGGGTAAATTCAACCCCTTTAATTGACCCCCAGAAGAATCTGAAATTCCATCCTCCCACAGAAATACCGTCCTGTCCTTTGTTCCCAAACACGCGTTGGCACAGCGCAAAGCCGCCGGGACGCGAGGCGGCGTGGCCCGC
>NW_010239372.1:40194-40708 GCF_000690775.1 Eurypyga helias
CCCCCCCCGCCCGGTCCCCGGCGCCCCAGGCTGCTGCTTGGACTTGAAGCCTCCGGCGTGCTCCAGAACCTCTGCCCCCCGTGACCGAGCTGCTGAAGACGCTTGGACTTGCCCAGCCGGAGCGCTCCCAGGGCAAACCCTTCCCTGGAGAGGTGTAGCCGGGGGGCACAAAAGCCTGTTGGGTGGGCGACGCTCCCCTTGAGGAGGGCAGTTCGGACACGTCTATCTCCCGGGGTTCCTTCCGAGCGACTCCCTGTCAGCGTCGGTGGTACCCGGGCCCTGACCCGCGCCGTTGTTTTGGTATGCTGGGTGGTTGCTTACGCGTCGCACGCTGCTACTCGCCCCTTAATTTAAGTAGAAAGATTAACATTTCTGGGGGTACAGCCCCGGTTCAAGCACGTAGCCGAGAGGCAAGTTGTCCCTCGGACTCGCCAACCGCTCGCAGACCTGTTGTGAGTCGTTTGAAATCGCTTCAAAGTCTCGCCTTCCTTACCGATGCGGAGCCGCCTCCGGA
>NW_010239372.1:40864-41099 GCF_000690775.1 Eurypyga helias
AAATCGGAAATGCCGAGGCCTGGGTTGCTGCTGCCGCAGAGTGCCAGCACGTGCCTCCGCACCTCGCCCACTGCGGTCCTGCCCTGGCAGCCGGCGGGGAGCCGGGAGGGGCTCGGCACGCTGGCTGTGCAAGGCCGTATCCCAAGCCAGGCAGGGCGAGAGCAACCGTTCCCTTTCGTTTCAGTGTGTTTTAGTGCTGGGGGTGCTGGGAGGTGTCGTGTCGGGGGACAACGGC
>NW_010239372.1:41134-41602 GCF_000690775.1 Eurypyga helias
ACCACACGGTGGTCACTGTATCGGCCTGCAAGTCCCTGCCGCCTGTAGCCTCTCTGCCTGCTTGGTGTGGGCGAGAACAGGCGACGGCGGCTGCGCCAGTGCCCTGTGGGGAAACAGGACGGCGGAGCCGTGCTCCAGCAGGCTAAAGCAAAGGCGAGAGCCGCTCAGACGGCGCGGAGCGGGTGTTAGGAACGTGACCTTTGCAATTGGCTCTCTGCACCCGAGAGCGCTCGGTTTGGGATAGCCGGGAGCCGCAGACTGTCCGAGGAGGAAAGCATCTAGGGTAGTATCTTTGGTACAGAAGGAGCAACAGGTGAATTAGCAGCATCAGCCTATTTCCAAGAAAATTTACCCTTCCTTTTTAGTTTCCCACAACACCCCAAGTGTGAAAGTGCCCAAGGCTCTGAGTCCACCAGTCAGCGTAACCCGAACTGCTTCACGTATTTGCACAAAGCTCTTGGGTGGCTG
>NW_010239373.1:0-10996 GCF_000690775.1 Eurypyga helias
GGCCTCGCCTGGTCGCGGGGCGGCCTGGTCGTGTCCCCGCGGGGGTTGCTCGGAACTCCGGCTGCCTGCCGTGCCCTGATTAGACTCCCGCTGTTGTCAAGTGCAGGGAAGAGGGTCTTGGGTTTCTGATCTCCTTGCAGGGCTCAGGGAGGGACCTGTGCTCACCGCAGGCCTTTACGTGCGTGGAAATCTGTTGGCGCAAAGTAAACGATAAAAACTAGAAGGCGATGGCAACGGTGTTTTGTCAGTGGCGTAAGGAATAACACGACGCGGTATCTGTCAGATGGGGTTGTGAGTGCCGGTGCTGGTCTGCCTGGAAAGCGTGGTCAGCTCGGTGTCCTGACATACCCAACCTTATGTGTCTGCGTGTGGGAATGGTGAATAAGTTGAATTTCCCGGGTGATTAATACAGTTGAGTAACTACAGCTGTTGTTTGTCCTTGTAATGCGCTTTTTCACCCATATTAGCTGATGATCTCGCTGCTATTAATGTATTTTTATCATCACGATCCATCTGTAAGGCAGGCAAACATTACCTGCTTTTACAGGGGAAGAAAAAACAAAAATCAAAAAAATAGCATGGGTGTGGCTCATTTGAGGGCTGAAGCTAGGTCTCCTGCATCTGTGGTAATGAGTCTTAGTGCCCTTTATTTAGGTGAGTGCTCTGAAATACTCTGTCCTACTGCAGATCTGGTTGCTCCACCTGATCTCTGGAGCAGTTCATTTTCTCGGTCAGGATCTGAGGGGTTACACTGCTCTTACGATCCAGCAGTGCTGGTCATATTTTGCCAGGTGGTAGCCCAGGCATTGAGAGGAGCCCTTACACCTTGCTACGCCATAGCAGCGCTTCAAAGAGATGGTTGGACAGTTTCTGCAGATGATAAAAAATGGTCAAATAAGAGCATACCGGGCCTCTGTTTTTTTTTCCCTACCCCTAACACTCTTGACATTTCAAAGGTTCTAATTCTACTCACTGTTGGGACCTGTTGGTGCATGTGTACGTGCAGCTGTTGGGAGTTTAAAGGAACCTGTTCCTGGGAAAATAAGCAAAGGAAGAATTTCCTCCTTACTTCTCTGCAGAGAAACTTAGGATCTAATTGCAAGGGTTTGGGGAAAGCCCAGCGACAAAAGCTTAGGTATGCTTTGCAATAATCAGGGCGTGTTTATGTGAACTAACATCATTTTTGAGAAGTGTACAGTTGAATTTCTTTGACCTACTGGGTTTTTCTCCCCCTAGATACTTGGGTGCATCTTCGCTTCAAAAGGGCTACACCGTATTGCACCAGCTAAGGCTCTGGCCCACAGAAATTGCAAAGTGGATGGGAAAGTCCAAGAAAGAGCGATGTTTTAGAAATACTTACTGTCCTTCCTACAAACGTCTTCGTTTACCGAATTAGCTGCTATTGGCTGTGGTGTTGCATCATTAAAAAAACCAAAGTGCTGTAGTGCAGGGCAAATACAAATTTCTTCTTGGAGATTGGAAGCCACTGTTAGGCTTTATTTTTTAAAACAGTTGTACTTATTCCAGTGGCTTTATCAGGAACTGTGATTACATTGAAATACATTTTGGCTTTTGCAGTGGTTCTGTTAGATTAATGATGTTTTCTGTAAATCTTGCATATGTGCAAATTCTTAAAAGAGTTTATTACTGTGTAACAAGCGGAAGTAAGTTACAAACAGGCCTGTCAAATGCAATATGTGGGGAAAAAATGTTGTTTTCATTTAAATCTTGGCATGCTTGGAGAGAGAAGTGCCGATCGTTTTGAGATTTGGGCTGGCTAGAGCACTGGGAAGCCAAAGGGATGGGGTGCAGCTCTGGGAATGCTCGGTTTATGGCCTGCAGTTGGGCGCAACAGGGTTGGGAAGATCAGGGTGCCTTGCATTCATAAATGGAGGGATAGAATTAAACCTATTAATGATGTAACCGTTATTTTCCTTATTTGATTACTGGTGGTTATTTCATGCCAGCGTTAACCAGCAGTTAGGATAAAATACATCCTTCTCTTTGCAATAAATCACCCAGTTATTGAATCAATATTTGTCATCCTTATTCCCCTTGTTCTGGATGGGAATTCCTCAAGAATCTTATCATTTAAGTGTTAACGAAGTGTACAATTAAGGAGAAAATAACATTTTCTAATCATTTGAGTGTAAGAAGCTGTTTCCCACCCAAAATGAAAGCAAAATACTTGGAAATCTTTAATACCTGAACTTTTGGGGGTTAAGGAATTAATGTTACTGTTTTATACCCCTGAAACATTGTGTTCTACTCTCAGTCTGATGAAACTGTAAAACACACAAAACCAAACTGTGCTACACCCCTTCAAAAAACTTTAGATCAATTTCCTCTCTGAATGGTAACAAAAAGTACAGCCTTGATTGTTCTGAAGAGAAAAAAGATCTGTGAGATTTGATTAGATTGTGGCATTTTTCATTGGAAAGACATTTCAGTGAACCATTTCTGCACTGATTGCATCTAGAACCAGCTGAACTGAAGAGATGCTGTTGGAACGTACCTCTCCTTCTGGCTGTGTATCAGATGTTCGTGGTGTTAGAGCTCACATGGGAGCCCGTATCGAGAATTTATCGCAGATGGGGATCTTAAAAAGGAGCAGGAGGAGGAAATTAGCACATGCTCTGCTCATTGATTTCTTTAAGCGCTACTGATCGGTGAGCTCCGCCGCCCCGGGGTCAGCCCTGCGCAGAAATGGAGAAGGATATCCTGTTGGAAAACATTAAGAAGGGCAAGCCAGGGGACAGATAAGTGGACTCTTGTGTGAATATGTGGACGGAATTTAGTATTAACCTCCGGATCTTCGCCGCTTCGTGCAGGCTGTTAGCGTGCTGGAGGAGCTGTTAGGATCATGTCTCCACATAGCTGGTGATCCTTGGTTGGGGAATAGCTGGCAGATGTTGAGTTAGGAATGTTTTAAAGATTCCTGCAGGCCAGAAAGCGCAAGGCAGAGCCTGTCATAATTATTGAATGTTTGTAGGAGCCTGGATGTGAGCAGCCCTTTTCTGATAGCATTTAGTCAGTGCTGCTTTGCACATGTCCCCCCACTCAACTTCTAGCTTTTATGGGATGTTTCACACTTGCTTTGTTTGTCTTTTTCTTCCAATTACTTCTCCCGACCATTTTTCCTGGGGTCACATTTTGTTTTCTCTGAGTAAACATCATTGAACTTGCTGGCAGCGAGGAGTGCAGGAGCAAGCAGGTTCTGCGCCAGCTAGGTAAGAACGATGAGATCGCAAGCAGTCCCAGTGATTGAGGTGGGACTTCTCACAGCAGCTCATCCAGTGCTCACGATCAAAGCCCCAGTTACGTACTAATATTCGAGGTTCTGCATAACTCAAATTTACAGCCGTTTTCTATCTAGTAGAAATCTCACTCATTTCCTACACACGTACGTGTTCCAGTGGCTCTTAACAGGGTCATTAGGAAATGAGTGTAAACCTTTAAATGCAGGTTTTAAAGCATTATTTGGAGCGTCACAATCATCGAATGACATGCCTTGCAGTTTAGATGATTATCTTCTGCGGTGCTTGCTGCGGTAGCTTGTGAAAGGAAGAGTGTCTCAAAGCTATCTCTTAAGCTTGCTATTCACTCTAGGCTGTGTATTGTATTTGACTTCCTGGTGCTTTATATTGAAGACACATTCATCTTCTTAATCAGTTTATATCTGCCAGGGATGTATTTAATATAACGTCAAACCTAATTTAGATGAGAAGTGAAAGTGGAGTGTGGTGTCACTTTCTGCCAGCCGTTATTACTGTCAGAGGGGAGCACAGCAAGCCAAGCTTAAACTGAGCCTTAACAATAACAAGCAATAACAACCTGATTCGTCTGTTTGTTTTGGCCTGATGTTCTTCCCTTGATTACAAAGCTGTTGTAAGCATGTGCTAAATAACAGACACGTCAAAACTATGCTAGGTTGGGAATATCAGCTTAGAGGATCAGATCAGAGCGTCTAAAGGCCTCGGTAAGGTTGACGGCGGTGGCGGCATGTTTTATGGGTAAGGGTAAAAGATTTCTTGTTGCGGCGGTATGGGTGTCACGCAGGTTGAGGAAAGCCACGGAGTTCTCAGATGTCGGATTTGCTGTAATAATAGCTGGTGGGGAAATGCAAATTGTTCTTTCTGAAAATGGCAAAAAAACTTCTCACCCCTCAGTTTGTTGGTTGAGAAAAGGCAGTTTGGAAATATCTATCAAATAAAACGCTATTACCTCCTCAAAAAAGTTATAGCTATTTCTAGATACGTTGTTTGCCCCTGTGTATTGTTTACATGGCCAAATACAGTAGAAGTTTACTAATTCTCGTTATTAGCCCTTGAGTCTGATTGTACCCATGGAGGAAAAAAGCCAGAAACAAAACTGAACCAGATCTAAAGGTTCATCCCCTGGCTTTGGCACAAGGGGCCGCCTGGTGCCATGAGTGGAGCCTGAGAAAACACAGGCTCTGTTTCACCACCAGCCTGGAAACAATCGGAAGTGACTTGCTGTGCTTCAGTTCGCCCCTTGGTGCGAGACAGGCAGGGGAAGAGGTTTGTTTCTGCCATAAATGGATGTGACATCCACTGTTGAAAAGTGCTTGTATGAAGAATGTGGGATTATTAAGATGGGACGATCGTGTTAGTCGTGTTTCTGTCACTGTGCTACAGGATATTCCTTCTGAAGGGTTACTCCTACCATGTAAATCTAAATCTGTCATAAACCAAGTGGTTTTGATGATGACAGTTGCTTTGATAGAACTTGAGGGCTTTACCACATCTTGTAAATTAGGAATTAGTACCTGTATCTCCGCTGAGCTTTTTCTGAAGTGTTTGATGTTGTATATAAATGAAAAGAGCTTGTGGAAGAGGGGGAGCAAACATTCAAAGCTTTGTCTGTTTTTCTGGCAGGATGGAGAAAAAGAAAATTCTGATGAAATCCAAGGTTGCCGCTCCTAACGTCCTGAGGGCGCTGCATTCTCTCTACCAGTTCGGTCACCTCTGCGACGTGACGGTTCACACGCAACATCTCGGAATTCAGGAGGAGTTTCTGGTTCACAAAGCTGTCTTGGCAGCTTCCAGCAATTATTTCAAAGGGCTTTTCCTACACGATGAGATGCTGGACACCAAGAATTGCACAGTGACACTACAAGACATTTACACAGAAGAGTTCACCTCCTTTCTGGAGTTTGTTTACACTGCGGAAGTGGAGATTGAAGTGGAAAAACTGCAGCGGCTGAAAGAAATAGCCGAAAGGCTCGAATGCAAGGATTTGCTTGACATTTGTGAAGAGGTGAAAGCAGAGGGCAGGAAGGGGTTAGATTTGAGCCTCCACCTGAAAGGTCAGCTATGTGAAGATGGTGGGCCACAGTGGACCTGCATCCCGCGAGAGGAGCACCGCACACTGAGTAACTCTTCCCGAGTTGTGGCAATACCCACACAGAGGAAACATAAAAAGTTTCTGGCCGGCTACGAACTCATTGAAGGCCAACCAGCAAGCCTGGAGCAAGAGGACAGTGCTTTTCCAGAGCCAAAATTGAGGACGGCAAAGCTGCCAAAAGGTAACAAGGCAGATGCTAGAAATGGGCTGGGTGTGGATATTGTTAGTTTGGCAAAGGAGAGTAGTCAGTCTCTCCTGAGTCAGACTGAGGCAAAGGAGGCCTGTGTAGTAATAGAGAACACGCTGCCTGAGCATTGGGAAGGTGAAAACAGTTTAATTTCCAAATACACCAGTAAAACAAAACACGGAAAATCACCGCGGCACGCGGCAAAAGCCTTGCTGCAGATCGTGTGCGAGAAGTGCAACGAATCGTTCCGGGTTATCGAGCAGTACCATTCGCACATGGAGCTGAAGCATGACGTTCATCTAGCTGTCAAGTACAGCTGCGAGGCGTGTGAGCAGCTCTTCTCCACTCACCAGAACCTCCGCCAGCACCGCCTCGCCGCTCACAATGAGGAGCGTGGCGGCTTCTGCGTGTTTTGCGACAAGAGCTTTAAGCGCCGGAAGGATGTAAACGACCATATCCGCAGGGTGCACGAGAAAAAGCGGGATCCCCAGGCCTGCCCGTACTGCGACAAGATCATCAGTTCCAAGTGCGGCCTGACGGTCCACATACGAACGCACACGGGTGAGAAACCTTACAAATGCCAACGCTGCCCCGCCAGCTTTGCACAGAGGTCTGCTTTCAATACTCACGTAAGGTACAGTGTTCCCAGTGTGTGTCCATGTGCGTGCAGGGAAACGTGTTTTCCAGGTTGACGTGAATTTGTTCTGTTGACCTCATCAAGCTCTCAGTCTGGATTACTGGATTGAGATCTCCCAGACTGGGAATTTAAGCGAATGTTTCCCATTGAATCAAAGGGTACTTGTGCAATCGGACCTCTGAGGTGATTTTTGGAAGCCTCAGATTTAAATTTTTTAATAGGAGCCTGAAAATAATCGGCATTTGTTTAAAATGCTGAAGAAAATGCCCTTTTTGTAAATGTCAGGGCAGTGTTTTGCTGGGTAACGTGAGCTTCCAGATAGGCTCGTTAAACACTGCCCAACTGAAAACAAGATATTGAGGTTACACAGTAGGTTCCAGAACTGCAAAAGCCACTGTACATGTTGAATTGTCTCTGTCCCCTGCCTGTATGGTACAGGAGATAGGGATTTTTCTGCTGGATCCCAGCTTCCCATGTCAAAAATGTCAAAGTTTGCTTGGAATTCAGTCTGGTAGCAGAAAAAAACATTCCAGATACGTCACGAGTGCAATGATGTAGCTTGTTCTGCACAGTGAGTAGTGATAAGGACTTGTAAGCAGTTGATGGCTTACAAGGGGAACTGTTCTGGTTTTCCATATAGGCGTTAATCCATATTTCCCTTACTTTAGGTCCACAATTTCTTATCCTGGCCAACATGGCCTTGGAGGAATATTTACAGTCCATCCTATTGTGGTGGTTTGAGTTGGGATAGAGTTAGATTTCCTCACAGTAGCTACTATGAGGCTATGTTGTAGTTGTGCTGAGAACGACATGGATAACATGCTGATGTTTGTAGTTGTTGCCAAGCAACATGTACATTAAGTCAAGGACTTTCTCAGTTTCTGATAGTGCACCTGTGTTCCCAGCTTCTTCTCTACAGGAAGCTGGGAGGGGACACGGCCAGGACAGCTCATCCAGACTACCCAAAGGGACATCTCATGCCATCAAACCTCATGCTCAGTAGATAAGTTGGGGGTGGGCCGGGGCTGTCTCGGTCTGGCTCTGGGGCTCTCCAGCTCTCGCTACTCAGGAACTGGCTGGGCATCAGTCAGCAGGTGGTGAGCAGTCGTATCATTTTCCTTCTCCATTATTTTAATTACATATTATCAGCACTAGTAGTAGTATTTTCATTGCATACTGTTAGTAGTGTTCTTAGTATCATTAATATATTTCATTTATTTTTGATTATTAAATTGTTCTTAACTCAGGAGTTTCCTTGTCTCTTCCTCCGATTCTCCTCCCCATCCCACTGGGAAGGGGGAGGTGAGTGAGCAGCTGGGTGGTGCTTAATTGCTGGCTGGGGTTAAACCACGACACCTATGTCGCTCGTCAAACAATGAGTATTCCCAAGAGGCACCATCCTCGATGAACCGAGACTTTTTAATTTTCTTTAATTAACTGCTCCAACTCGACACAATTTCCCTCTTCCTGGCTTTCCAAACATGCTGTTATTTCTCAAATGGTGTGAAGAACAGTTAGAAGGAAACAGCTCTTTCTCTGAGGCAACCTGAACTGAAACAATTGAACCTACTGAAGTTGTGCTCTGTTGTTGGTTTGTTTTAACAGAAAAATCCATGATTCTGGGCAGGAGAGGAAACTTACGCCTGTCTACTGGATGGTAGTTCCGCCGGCACACAGACCAAACGCAACAAGCTGTGACAGAGCTTCTGGCAGGGAGATGTGGGCTGGGACGTCAGAGGCTGAAGGACAAAAACGTGCGAGGCATGAGGAGGTCATGAATTGTGAGGAGGAACCCGGGGGTTCAGCTCTCACCGACGCAGGCTATAGCAACGAGCAAGACCAGAAGCAGAAATACAGGGAAGCTGAAGCAAGAAGTGAAAAAATGAGTGAAGAAGGGAATGAAGGTGAAGGTGAGATAAGTGTGAAAGGAGAGGAGGAGGTAGATTACGAAGCCGGGTATTCAGAAGTTGAAGACAGAGCTAACGAGGAGGCCTGTACTGAGGAGGAGGATGAGGAGGATGGATACTCTAATGAGAAGGATGGTGAAGAACGTGAATCAGTGTTTAAAATAAAGAAGGTAGATAAAAATGGGGTGAATAGGAAATCTGCCTACGTGATAACATGCGATAAGTGTAACGAGCAGTTCATTTCCCGGAAAAAGTACGTGGATCACTGCAGAGATGTCCATCAGTGCTTGCCTGGTAAAGTCTATCGGTGTGACATCTGCAGCAAGTCGTTTGCTAGCTACAACAGCTGGAAGGAGCACCGAGCCTGTGTCCACACGGAAGAAAGGCGCTTCGCCTGCACCCTTTGCAATGCTACTTTTAAACGAAAGAGAGACGTGAGGACGCATTACATGCGGAAGCACGAAGGCAGAGTCAAACGCCCTCTCTGCTCTGTCTGCGGGAAGATCCTCAGCTCCCGAACAGCGTTAGTGTTTCATATGCGGACGCATACAGGAGAAAAACCTTACGAATGTGGTGTTTGCCATTCCAGATTTGCTCAGCCGTCACAACTTAAGATCCATACCAGGTCAGCCTACAGTACTGCCTCTCCCGTTACCACTCCCTGCATGCTCAGCATACTTCAGCACTTCTTTTTCACCCTTCTGGCTTCCCAGTTCCGAGTCATTCTCCTTGCGTGTCCTTCCAGCGGGAACACCGGGATGTAATTTATGCTGTAGTATCTGTGATTAATTCTTTTACGTAAAGGTTTGTCTGCAGCTGCTCACTGCATCCATTTAGTAAGGATTTGGAAACAGATGCTCTATCCGAACTCGTAACCGAAAGCCAATCATTTGAGACAGTCTTCAAAAACAAGATGACGGCCTTCACTGGTGAGAAGTAGCATAGGCTGAGGAATGAGTCAAGGACCTCAGAGACCCAGATGCTGAGCGCTGCTCATTCTGTATCACCCTGAGCGAGTCATTTAGCAAGGGATTTCACTTCTTGTGCGCAATACGAAAGCTGGATTTCTCATCCAGGCTCCCTCTGTAGTCACTGGAGCTCAACTGGATTAATTGCTCTCTGGTGGTGTCAGTGTTGCATGTGTCCCTCCCAGGAGAGGGTGAATCATCCCATGGAATTCCCCATATTTCTCCAAACAGGGAGTGTAGCAGATAGCTCATAATCGGAGGTTAACTGGTGCAGGGCTAAATGAGGGGAGAGAAATCCCGTTACTAGGTACTGTGGACCCATACAATGGGGACAGTAGCTTTCTTCTGTCTCCTAAGTGTTGTTCTTACAGTGATTTTAAAAAACTGTGAAGTGTACTGACTCAGGACCAGCAAAACATCCAAAATGCAGCAGTGCAAGATTTGGTATGACTGCAGCAAAACTCGTGGGGTTTGTGCTGGGTAACCGGCTGTCTCATGTTTGCAGCATTTTGCCTAACAGAGCAAAATTGTGGGTGTGTTTGCACGTTGTGCCGTTTGGGTTGGAGTAAGGGAAGTCAGCACGGTGTTAAGACCAAACGTTAGGCTCCGGCTTTCTTTGCTGGAGGTAATTTAAAATCAGATGTCGAGCACGTGTTCAGAAATACTCCTTGCCTGACTTTCCTTAGTGCCTTTTGTCTTAAAAATAGGAATATCCTGCCAGTTACAGTTTGCGAGCCAGAGGACTTGAGGGATTGCGGAAGCCAAGAATGTGGTCCGCAATATCCCAAGAGGACAATCTGGATGCACTTTTCAGTCTCTCGCACAGCAGCAGCATCTTCCCTGCTTTCTCCCTTCCGATGCTTATACTGTGAGCCATAAATTGTAAAAGAAAAGTGGATTTTATAGGGCCTGAGAGTGAGGAAAAAGATAAACCTTAATTGGGGATTTTAGTGCAGCACCTGTATTGGCAAACACTGTTTCCTGACTGAGCGGAATGTGTGTTTTTCCACCTCATTTAGGAAAAAAAGTGTGCTGCCTGTAGCATGTAGAGTGCAATTTCAAGTAGAATCTTTTGAGAATGCACCACGAGAGCTACTTTATTAACAGTCATTTGTGCTTCGCTCCGTTTAGGTCCCATACAGGGGAGAAGCCATATATCTGTGAGGACTGTGGGGCTTGCTTTGCTGATAAAGGCAAACTCACTGGCCACAAAAGGACCCACACAGGTAGGTGTTTAACACCAGCATTCCTCCTGTCTGGTTGCTCCAATCGCCTCCCTTTAGGCTGCTGGGAAAGGGCTAGTTGGGATTTGAAAAAGGTGCATACTTGTTTTTGTACCTCACAGGAGAGACTTCAGGTACCAGGAACCACTTTGGTTTTCCAGTGTCCTTTTATCCCTACTTCGCAGTATCAAATTCTGCTGAAAGAATTCACACTGTCTTCTCTTTGCTCAGGAGAGCGCCTCTTTAAATGCGATGTGTGTGGAAAACACTTTGCCACCAATGAGTATCTGAAATGCCACAAACGATGCCACATGGGTGCTAAGCCCTACAAGTGTGAGGTCTGTGGGAAGACGTTTGGACTGAGAGCCTCGCTAGCCCAGCACAGTAACGTCCACGCAGGTAACAAAGCAAACTCCTCAGGGCTGGGAAAACAAATGGTGCTAGAAGCTTGGGTCTGGAGTATTTTCCAGTTTGGATGGTGACATTTTATTCCAGAATGACTTTAAGCTGTTTGAATTAGGTGATGGGGAGGAGCAGGACTTGTACAGATCCTGGCTTGTTAAGCAGGGCACAATACCATCTCATCTCATATCAGATGATGCTTCTCCAGGAGACTGTCTTCTGTTTTGTGCTGCTGAAGGATGTCAGAGCAAAGTGGTTGTAGTTGCTGCTATTCCCCTTGCAAGATCACAGACTGGTTTGGGTTG
>NW_010239374.1:0-331 GCF_000690775.1 Eurypyga helias
AATCTTTTCAGATACTATAGTGATTATAAACATAGAAAGTTGGATGATCACAGGAGCAGAGATCACAGGTCAAACCTGGAAGCAAGTTTAAAAGACATTTGGCCTCATTCAGATCACCGTTCCCATTCAGACCACAAGATACATTCAGACCACCGTTCCACTTCAGAGTACAGCCATCATAAATCTTCCAGAGATTATAAGTACCACTCAGACTGGCAGATGGACCACAGAGCTTCTGGTAGTGTCCCAAGGTCACCATTAGATCAGAGGTCAACTTATGGTTCAAGATCTCCTTTAGGACACAGATCTCCATTTGAACACTCATCAGATC
>NW_010239374.1:618-1331 GCF_000690775.1 Eurypyga helias
CCTTAAGAAATGGAAAATGTTTACTTTTACAGGAACCTCAACACTGCCCCGCTCAGACTGAATCTTATAAAACTGATTTTAGGCTGAACACAGTTTAAATTATGTCTTCAAATGCATTTTTAAACACTGACCTGTGATCATGTTTCAGGAAGGAATGAGGAGTTTGTTTTGTTGGTAAAGAATTCTCAAGGACTTTTGTTCACTTTCCAAAGCTATTTGTTTACAATGTACACTGCAACCACCTTGCCGCTTTTCATCACAAGCTTGAATATTTAAGTTCTGTACCTATAACTGTAAAATAGCCAGGATTTCTTCTGTTTGTGATCAAGTTGTAATAATGCCTTTTTACAAAATAAAATAAATTACTGAAAATGATTGCAAACTAATTAAATGAGCTTGCTTTTTTCCCCCTTTTTTACCTTTCCCCATCAACTCGGGCATTATTGTCACCAGTTTGAAACAAAATCAGTACGCTAACACTTTTTAATAAAATATCTTTATGAAATCACTGTTTAGAATGCAAAAATAGGGAAAGGGAACATTTTTATTCCATTTAGTGCCCCCTTTTTATTGGATGCTTTACATACATGTTTTGTATTTGTTTTTCTATTAAACTGTAAATATTGTGATTTGTTGTAATGAAATGGTGGGAAATATTCAGATAAACTGTGATCTGGAAAGTTTTTTCCAGTCATTGGTTCTAAAGAAAGAGT
>NW_010239374.1:1364-6491 GCF_000690775.1 Eurypyga helias
AATCAGCAAAAATTTATTGGAAATATATTTGGTTTCCCTTTTAAAATGGGCAATAATGTCAGATGTTCTATGCAGTCAGTTAATATTTTAGATTTGAATATCTTTCTGTTAATGGAATTATTACAATAAATACTGTACTTAGATGCCTTCTGTCTAACAAATTAAATTAAAAAGGATATGTGGGCTCTTGTTTTCTGCTGGTGTTTTTCTACAGCGTACCTTTCTCATTTAACCATAAAAATATTAAACTCTAAGTACTACATAAACAACATAATTAGGTTAGATAGATGTCTACCCTGGCGTCATGTGGTTGGAGCTAATATGTTGCTCCAATTTTTCTTACCTTGCAATGTGTTGAGCATTTCTTTTCAATTAAACAAGTTTACATGAAAGCATTAAAATTGAACCAAAACCTCTTCAGAGTACCTGTCTGTTATGATCTCACTGTAGGCACAGCTACGACACATTCTAAGTTAAGAATTTACATTTAGCCAAGTACATTTAAGATAAATTAATGTAGGCTGCAACTCATAATTAATGCTTCTTCATTTCTGTGGTGGGTTGACCCTGTCTAGATGCCAGGTGCCCACCAAAGCTGCTATATCACTCACCCTCCTCAACTGGACAGGACAAAATATAATGGCTCATGGGTTGACATAAGGACAGGGAGAAATCAATTACTCACCAATTACTGTCATGGGCAAAACAAACTTGACTTGGGGAAATCATTTTAATTTATTACCAATGAAAACAGTAGGATAATGAGAACACCAAATCTTAAAAACACCTTCCACCCAACCCTCCCTTCTTCCTGGGCTTTACTTTACTAATTTTCTCTACCCCTTCCCGTGCCAGCGATGCAGGAGGAGGGGGAACGGGGATTGCAGTCAGTTCATCATATGTTGTTTCTGCCGCTCCTTCCTCCTCAGAGGGAGGACTCCTCACACTCTTCTCCTGCTCCGGTGTGGGGTCGCTCCTATGGAAGAGAGTCCTCCACAAACTTCTCCAAGGTGAGTCCTTCCCAGGCTACAGTTCTTCACAAACTGTTCCAGCGTGGGTCCTTTCCACAGGGCACAGTCCTTGAGGAGCAGACTGCTCCAGTGTGGGTTTCTCACAGTGTCGCAGGCTTCTTTGGGTGTAGCCACCTGCTCCAGCATGGGGTCCTCCACAGACTGCAGGGGGACAGCCTGCCATCTCACCATGTGTTGCAACGGAATCTGCTCCAGTGTAAAAATCTAGAAATTGGAGCATCCACAACCACTGCCTAGTTCTTAGAGTTTGGGTAGTGAGCTGGAATCTTGGATCCACTATGATAACACATCAAAAGAGCAGTCCCACTAAGTCTGCTTCACCATCAGTGTAGCTATATTAGCATCACATTGTGGCTGCTCATGTCTATGTGTCCTGGTTAATCTGCATCCACTTTTGTCAAAGGCACCTTGGCTCTTTCAGAGATAAGCAAGTGTGCTGGTTTTGGTTGGGATAGATTTAACTTTCCTCACAGTAGCTAATATGAGGCTATGTTTTGGATTTGTGCTGAGAAGAATGTGGATAACGCTGGGTTTTTTTTGTTGCTAAGGAATGTTTATACTAATTAAAGGACTTTTTTTCAGTTTCTGAAACTGCGCTTGTGTTCCCAGCTTCTTCTCTACAAGAAGCTGAGAAGGGACACAGCCAGGACAACTGACCCGAACTGCCCAAAGGGATATTTCATTCCATAAAATGTCATGCTCAGTATATAAGTTGGGGGGAGTGGGCCATGGGTCTGGTTCTCAGGTCTCTCGGGCTCTGGCTCACTCTCTGACTCTGGCTCTCGCTGCTTGGGGACTGGGTGAGTGTCAGTTGGTGGGTGGTGAGTCATTGAGTCCAACCATTAACCTAACACTGACAAGTCTACCACTGAACCATGTCCCTAAGCACTGCCTCTAAACATCTTTTAAATACCTCCAGGGGTGGTGACTCAACCACTTCCCCGGGCAGCCTCTTCCAATGCTTGATAACTCTTTCAGTGAATAAATTTTTCCTAATATTCATTCTGAACCTCCCCTGGCACAACTTGAGACTGGTTCCTCTTGTCCTATGACTTGTTGCCTGGGAAAAGAGACTGACACCCACCTCGCTACAACCCTCCTTTCAGGTAGTTGTAGAGAGCGATGAGGTCTCCCCTGAGCCTCCTTCAGGCTAAACCCCCCCAGTTCCCTCAGCTGTACCTCATAGGACTTGTTCTCTAGACCCTTCACCAGCTTCATTGCTCTTTGGGCATGGAAGTCCTGTTGAATATTTCTAATCTGCTATCCCAACTACTACCTAAAAAGAGTAGGTTGTGGTATGTCTGTAAAAGCACATTAAAGAAATGCATTGCTGCTATGAGTGTTTAAAGAACAGATAAATGTATTCTCTGACTGGTTAACATTAGCTTGTCTGCTCTTGTGTTGGCATCACCATTTACCTGTTCATGGGCATGGAAGTCCTGTTGAATATTTCTAATCTGCTATCCCAACTACTACCTAAAAAGAGTAGGTTGTGGTATGTCTGTAAAAGCACATTAAAGAAATGCATTGCTGCTATGAGTGTTTAAAGAACAGATAAATGTATTCTCTGACTGGTTAACATTAGCTTGTCTGCTCTTGTGTTGGCATCACCATTTACCTGTTCAGTCACTGTTTTCCACATTTTGATCTTCAGTATGGATGCCCTGGTATTGAAACTACATTTAAAGAGCCTCTGTTTTTTGAGGGACTCTCAGTACTGTCAAGTATGTACAGGACTTGCAGATGATTTGAGCACCAGTGACCTGCAATCAAGTGAGGGACCTGGAGACCTGGGTTGGCAAGCAAAAGTTTCCGTGTGACATAGACAAAAGACACCTTGACACCAACAAAACAGGTCAGAAGGAGGCTGACCTTAAGTGTATGCACACAAATAAGGACATGCTGAGAGGACAGCGTGATGAGGAAGCTCACACCCTTTCTGGGAAAATCAGTGTGTGTGGGCCTCTCTGAAATGTCTGTACACTAATGTACACAGCATAAGAAACAATAAGGAATTAGAGACCTGTATGCACTTGCAGGTTTATAATCTCACTGGGATAGCTCGCAGGACTGGAGTGCTGCAATGGCTGGATACTGGCTCTTCAGGAAGGACAGGCTGGGAAGGCAAGCAGTGAGTGTTGTATCGGAGGAGCAGAGTTGCCAAGAGCTCTACCTAGGGATAGATGATAAGAGCTTTTGGATCAGGATTAGTGGGTAGACTAACATGTGTGACACTGGGGTGGGTATTGGCTACAGACTGCCTGATCAGGAAATAGTAGTAGATGAGGTCTTCTTCAGATAAATGGAAGAAGCCACATTTCAGGATGTGAGGCCTTGACTAATATCAAGAGACCAGACTAATGTCAAGACAAAACCTGCTGAAGAAAGGGGAACAAGTTAACTGCAAGAGAGAAGCAGAGCTGGGCACAGGCCAGGCAGTTTCTTCTTCTTTAAGATTATATGCCCTTGCTGTGCAGTACGTGATAGGAACTATGCCTCACTCACACCCACTTGCCCACTGAGTATGGTCACTCAAGATTAAGGGTGGTTACCTGACACCAGGGAGCATCATCCCATCTTGTCACTATGGACCACTCTAGGCCTATGTAACTAGAATGGCATAGGCTAGTGTTGCTAAGGTACACACTCCCACCCTATCACCATGGACAATTTCAGGTGCCTATGTGACCAGAGTGCTATAAAACACTGCTGAGAAGGAACTCTCAGTGAGGCCACCTCTCAGCTGGACTGAGATCCCTGTTACACTGTACCTCAGCTTATCAGGTTGTATGATCTCTCTGTCTGTCACTATATCCATTTGCTGTGTGTTAGAATTATGATATATATATGTATATATATACACTGCTATTAATTACATTAGAAGTGTTGTTATTGTTGAGGGAGTTTGCTCAGAAGCATCAGCTTGAACAAGTAATAAACTCTATGCACGTAACAAACTGTTACTAATTCATTGCATAAACTGCCTGGCAATAAGTCAGTGAAGCAGAATTGTCTTAACTGACATACCATCAGTGAAGTAAGCCTTTGACCCAAGTTAGGTGCGTTACACAGGAGTGCACTGATAATGACTTACTGATCTTAGGAATTTATAATTATCTTCCAGCTATATTTAGTTGATTTTATTAGTATTACCCACTATGGAGTTAGGCATTTCAGAACAGATACAAAGACAACCCATGCCTGTTTAAGATGCAAAATAATTAAAAAAAAAATCCGTCTTTTTTTCCTAGTACTTTCTATAAAAAAACTTGTTTTCTTTCATACTGTTGTTTTTATTAATACCAATGAAATTCAATGTTAAATGAAATAATAAACATCAAGGATGATTTTTTGCTTTTCAGTTTCTGTAATGATCCTGGTGGGAAGACCTCAAGGAGTGATCCACATAACTGTTAACCTGAGTAGACCCGGGTCTCTGCTGTGTAGTGCTGCATGTACAGCCTGACCTTCTTGCCTGTGTTGTGCTGCATGTATCCCTTGGCCGCAGGATCACCTCAGCCAGCTCACTGCAACAGAGGAGCTTGCAGGCAGCTCCCACTTGATACCAGGCCTTGCCTTTATCTAAAGCTGCAGCAACAAGTTTTCATGAGAACATTCTTTTGTTGGACAGTAGAAATAATGGAGTTGTTTTCTTGTAAGGAAATCCAATAAGAGCTCAGAGGAGCAAAACAGGGAACTTATACACAGATGGGGTCTGCACAGTGCACTGCGCCCTGATCAGAGGCCCATTTAATGCTGCACAACTTGGAGTTCCCAGCATCTGACGAGATGTAAAATTATCTATACTGTCTTTGCCTTTATAGTGTTAGCTCTAATTAATAGTATTTTAAATTATACTTAACAGAGTCTGAGTGCCTTTCTTACTGGGATCATAATGAACTAGCTCCTGGTGGAAAATGGTTTGATCTAACAAAAGCATCTTAAATTAGGTTGTTAGAAAGCTTTACTTTCTAGATCCAGTGGCATACCCAGGGTCAGCCCCAGCTGAGAGAAAATTTGGTTTGGCAGAAAGGTACATTGTGACTAAGTTTTTTCAAATCCATCTGCTACCTTGTCGTGGTTTAATCCCAGCCAG